>NC_088603.1:15886011-16166011 GCF_036013475.1 Columba livia
GAAAGAAACAGAGAGCTGGAAAATCTTTTCACTCTAACAGGTGAATAGCTGAAATACTCATAACCACCCTATAGATGCATATCATAGTAGACTGCAGAAAAACATGGCATATTCAGATGTAAATTATAGTTGTATATGCTTTACTGATGGCTTCATAAGGTAAAATGGCAGATATTTAGATTTCAGCGGAGTTCTGCATACTTCTTGGGAAGGAATTTTTTTTAGGCAAAAGGAGTAAGATCTGGCTGCCCTAATAATAGGAAAATGTGTAGAAGCAGAGCGTAGCTTGGCAGAGTGGCTGGCTTCAGCAGCGTTTGCCAGCACTTGCGCTTTACTTTCTGCAGTACAAGGTGCTACAGCGCACTTAAGGGTCTCCAGCATGCCCAGAACTGAAACCAGAAATAAGCACTATTATCACCTATGAGGCACTGGAAATAGAAAATTCACCCAAATCTGTGTTCTGCAGCTGTTTATGTTTTTCATTGCCCAGTGTTCATTTTATGGGTATCACTTGGCCTTTTCCTTGAACCCATAACTTACACTTTACAAAAATAGTGCAAGTTTTTTTGCAATTCCTTCAAGAATTTGTAGGGGAGTTCTAGAGTCCCTCATCTTTCCAATGGGAATCTGTCCCAGGCATTGTTTTACTGGACCATAAAATTAGGACTGTCTAGTAATGGCATGTTCAGGCACCATCTGGGAGGAGCAGGGGGAATGTGAGAGCTCTGCAGTGCGTTTCTCCCACCCAAGAGCCACGCACAGTCCTTGCACACCACAGAGGATGCAAACAGAAAGCAACCAAAACCAGGATATCTGGAAAAATCCAGACAGGCAAAAAGGAAATGCTTTTACAATGATGGCATAGTGGCTTCATGGACATATCCACCGATTAGCCCCTCTTCCAAGTAAGCATCTCCTATTTCTGTACATGAAGTCATGCTCCAGTCTTTCACCTGAAACTTCATGCAGTGGTTAACACCATGTTTATATTTACATCTGTCTGCCATAAGCCCTAAAGGACCATAACATTACAAGAAATATTTGCCACACCATTGGCAGCAGTAACTGAACGAAGAATTGCCAAGTGGGAAATCCAAATTTGCAAACTCAGTATTCTGGGCTGCGCGCCAAGGCTGTCTGGGCACTGAGGAGGTGACACATTCAGTCTCCTCACAGGGATGCCAATGTGCCAACTGCATCCCTGGCACAGCATCTTCTCCTGACAAACTTATGGAGAAGAACTGCTACCAAGTCCAGAGGGAGATGCAAGCTGCTTTCTGAGCCGCCTTGGCAGCAACTCTATTTTCAAGTTGTGACTGTACTTCCTCCTATTTACAAGAACAGTTGTTTGCGATACACTATGGTCTCTGGTAGGATTTTGAAAAGTGCAAAAATGACAGCAGGACATTGGTTTCCAAGTATAAACTTGTAAAATCCAGAATAATTTCATTTGCCTAAGAAAAATATAATATTGATACTCACAGCAGGCCAGATATCAGATGTTGCTGCCAGTGTGGGAGAATGCAAATCCATTTGTTAGCTGCCGAGCGAAAGACATGATCCTCAGGATATGAAGGTTGTAGGGTTGATCTCTAAAGTTTTCCTTTTTCAAATGGTACTTTGTACGTATTTTCTTACAGATAAAATTCTCTTCTGTCTCTTGGTGATTTTTCAAAGCAAAGGAAAAAAATGAAAAAAAATGAAAAAAAAAGAAAATTTCTCCAGTCTTCCGCAGGGCTGTGTGACCTCTAACTTGCAAAATCCATTAGAAGACAACCTTTTAGTAACCAAATTGTGTCATTTACAACTGCAGAGCAGCCAGAAAGAGCACCATAAATTGCAATTCTGTCACTATAAGGAACAATAGAAAGGTGTGGGCGGGCTATTGCTATAAAAAAGGAAACCTAGGAGAGTGATAAAATTTAGTTTGAATATTTTTTGCCAAATTTACTTCATGTAATAGCAAAATTGGTACTTGCAGGTTAATTATTTTTTTCTCAGTATATGAAAGACTTAATAAGACTATAGAAGATTATTTTAAAGGTGTAGCAGAATAAAAATACTTCATTCAAACTCTTTAAGGTTTTTTTTCTTCTTTATAAATGAAGTTTTAAAAAAACAAGTACAAATTTGCTTAGTATTTTTAATAGACATTTTACACATAATTTAATAATTCAGAAATAGGGTTTGTGATATTCATGTGAAAAGTGTTGAGGCTTGAACAATGAATGATGCCTGAGAAACTGGTGAAATAATGTCATTATGGAGAGAAGAGCAACGACTGTCACTCAGATGCTGTGAGTTTATGTGGTTACTCTTTCTCTTTAACAAGCGGTTAATTATTCAGAGAAAGGTTATTTTGTGAGTAATTCTTGTCTTTCATTTTTTCCCTAAACTGTAAAAACTGGCAGCCTTCATTCCTGAGTACTTCCAAGTGGTTTTGCGGGGACCTAGAACTGGTATTCTTAAGGATATTTCTAAAGAAATTTTTTTAAAAAGGCAGTTCTGAGGTCTTTTTACAACTATCTTCTTAAGTTTCAAGTCCCATTACATTTATATCATAAAGAAATTACAGAAAGAAGTCTTATTTTAAAAAATGCAAGGTACTTATAGTATCTGCAGAACTATCTCAGAAAGGAGCATTTCTGCCTTGTATTTCTGCCAATCTGAAATGGGACAGTGAAGATAACTAGCTGAGCAATTGCTACTAGAAAAATCCAATACATAAGAGGAAATGTAGTTAACACAATATTTCACATATGTTAATGCTTACAGTTCCATCAGTGTCAGCTTTATTTTCTACTTGATATACACCAAAGCTGGCACACAATTTTAACTGATGAGGTAATGTCATTTTTAATTTAAGTAGCCTTAAGCTGTCCACTTTAACTAGTGATATCATCTTTGCAGTTGTCTCACGGGGCTTCATGTAAACATAAGTAATGTGCCCTGGATGGTTTGGAGCAGAGTTGTTAAAAATGACATTGGTCATCATGAAGACATTTTTTTCCCCTTGATCTCTCGAAAAATGTCAGACACACTTTATTGTCCTGTCATTTTTAGCTCTTCCTTGTGTATTAATATGATCAGAACATTTCAGTGAACATAACAGTAGAATAGAGGTCTAAACGAATTAATGGCAACATTTTAATGTCAGTCTTAGTAGGATAATGAAAAGTAAATGAGATTGTCTGGCTAACAGCAACTTGTTAAATAAAACTGCAGCAGAAAAGCTTTTCGTCGCAGTCCAAAAAAGACCCAGAGCACAACGCAGGTTCCAAATGCCACCACCTTTTAAGAAAAGATGAAACTGATTCTACAAATTGTGTCTGCTCCTCCTTCCCATCCGCAATCGAGTGAAATCATCTGCTAATAAAACTTAAAATCAGACCCGTCTCCGCTTCTGCGTCTCTGCAACTTTTGTTCTCATCAGTATTCTCTGGGCTGGCTCAGGGCATGAAGCTGCTGGGCTCTCCTCAGCCCCTGGAACCAAACCCCTCAGACCAGGCTGGCACCTCTGGGGACAGGGCTGAGGAACCCTAGTGTGACTGTTGTCCCCAGGCAAACTTTTGCTACATTATTGTGTTATCGTATGCTTTTCCTTATAAAGTCCTTAGGAATGAACCAAGTAACCAGGGCAGTATTTAGCCCAGCCTGTTCAGTAATCACAGGCTGTATGAGTATTATAATGTGCACTTCTTCATTCAAATAACTAAGCAAAGATGATTCATAATGAAAAAAGTTTTGTCTGAAAAAAAAAAACAAAACAAAAAAAAAAAACAACCAAACAAAAAAAAGCCACAAGTGCTGTGACTGATGTGGATTTTGTGATTTGCTCCAAACTATTTGTCCAGCTAGCAAGCAAAACTGATTTTCTACCACTGATCTGAAACAAAGTGGATTTTTGAACAAAATCTAACATTTAGGGATTTATTTATTATTCTGTGGACATATGTTTGGAGTATAGCATATGGAAATCAAAGTATTGTTCATAAAGAGCTCCAGCCAAAAAGACATTTTTGAATTCATAACAGAACTTCACAGTTTGAAAAGAATGCTATGCATTATGTATTGATAACAACACTACACAGACAAAGGAACACAATTTAATAATACAGAATTGTGCTCATGAGATTTCCTTTTTTTTTGTTAATTGGTTACTTTAGCTGACATTGTCTGTGAGCATAATGGACACCATTCTTCCTAATAGTTCCATGTTGCCAGATGATGTCTACAGACATAATGTAGTCCATTTTAATTATTTCATTTTGCTTACATCTCTCAGCATAATGTGTTTTCCAAGCAAGCTAGCATTTTTCTTGATTATCTGTGTTGTGTTATGGTTTCTAAATTAATTAGGTCTCCTTCTTTCCTGGAAGTTAAAAGTTTCTTCCTTCCATTTATCTACCAGGTATGATTATGTTGAAGTGATTGATGGCGATAATGCTGAAGGACGCTTATGGGGAAAGTACTGTGGAAAAATTGCTCCCCCTCCTTTAGTGTCTTCGGGACCATATCTTTTTATTAAATTTGTTTCCGACTATGAGACACACGGAGCAGGATTTTCTATCCGTTACGAAGTTTTCAAAAGAGGTGAGAAACTATTCATTGTTATATAGCTTATAACCTTTGATTTTTGCTTTCATCAAAAATTCCACCATAATTCTTTGGGATGGGGGGAATACATGAAAATGCTTGAAAGAGAAAGTTGTATTGGCCTTGTCATTCCAAAGTGGGGGATGTATTCAGTGGGTGTAAATCATTAATCCAATGGGTCAGCTGCATCTGAGGATTGACTCCTCTGGGTGTAATGTGATAGTCCTCAGCAGCTGTTTGTTTTGACTTTCTTAAAACATTAGTTTTCTACCCTGCCCACACCCCCTTTTTTTTTTAATAATCATTACTGTATGATTTACAATGTTACTGCCTTAACATCACTGTAACCTTCTGAGTCCCTGACTTTTTTTGGTTAGCATTTTGCTCTGCATTCCCAAGAGATGGCTGTGGGCTTGGAAAGGACCACAGCACACATGGGCAGCAGATGATGTTGTTGTTGCTTTCACAAGTTGTGTTTGGGAGGCAGAGGAGAAGCTCACACTGGTCACAGGCATGTCCTGCTGGGTGCTCGTGCCAGATCAGTCCCGCTGAGCACTTGTAGCTGTATGGGGCACAGAGAAAGCCCAGAGAACCACAGCCCGGGACTACCCAGACCTATAGACAGTCTCTCTTTGATAACTCCTTCTGAGCCAATAGCTAGAAGGCAAGTAAATTTTTTGGCATAACCTTCCCTACAGCTGGACAGAGACAAATAATTCTTGTATTTCGTGCATGGAGAATAGAGGATCAAAACTCACACATAAAGACATAAGCTTAACGTTATAGAAAAAAATGTTGACTTCAACATCAGTGTTCAGGATCATATTCCCAAAAGCAGCTCAAAGCTCCCAATTTCCAAATACACACCACTCCCAGACAGTGTCCCATTTTCAGAATCAGTTCAAGTCCCTTTTACACACCTAAACCAGGAACAAATTTTCAGCTGCGTTCAGCACACACGCTTGGTGGCAGCTGTACTGTTAATGAGGAGAAGCACAGTAGTGAAACCTCTTTTCTGTTGCATGCTATTGCTGCTCTGTGCAGTGCTAATTGGGGCCACAGACCTCTTGTTCGCCATCTTCCCTGTCTGTAAATCCACTCTTGGCTCCCAGAAATTCTTTTGGTGACCTTCAAGGTCACATTTTTCGAAAGAACTCAGCATCCAAATGACACCAAGCTTTCCTGAAAAAATATCTTTATTTATTTTGGTGTCTTTAGGAGGCTAAACTCTTGAAACTGTGTCCTGAAGTTTCTCAGTGCTTATATACACAGAACCATCTTTCACAAAGAACAAGACTGAAACACAAGAACAGTGAAAGAATGGTCCATGAAACAATCAATTTTAGCAACTGAGTGTTTTCAAGAAAAAAGCTTTTATTTATTTTCTAATAGTGTAGCAGCACCTCAGAGCTCTGACAGGAATGTTGTGATTATTTCCTTGTGTGGTCATTTACATCTTTCAGAGATATACATTAACCATTTTAAGATGGCATTATGAATGTGATTTTACACACACAGAAGTCAGGAAACTCAAAATTATGGCTCCCAGAGCAACTTTAACTCTAGTTCATTCCATATAAACTGTATATTAAGCCAGGAAAGTTATCACCAGGTACAGTGTTAGAAATGTTGTGTGTACACAAAGGGTGTAAGTTATAGTTGCTGTGGGAACACAGCCTTTTTAAACTTTTGAGTTAATGCATATATGCTGTTCAAGATTTACATTTTAATTTCTGTACAAAATAAAGCTGACTAGTTTACCCTGTTATACAGGTGAACCTCAGATGCTCAAGCCAGACTAATATCTGCATTTTAGCATATTCACAACCTTGCTTATCATTTCCCAGATATGAGAAGTATTAAAATGATCCCTAGATCCTGTGGTGCTGAGCTGCATTCCAGCACACAGCATATTTTTCCCATTACTCCTGTGAGATCATCCTTAGTTTTTAAAAAGAAAAAAACGCATTATGCTACCTGTGTCCTAAGCTGAATTCTAAACCTGATGCTTAAAATGCCATGTCATAGACGTTGTAAGGAGAGACCAGCACATATAATTACTGTGATAAATGAAGTATGGGCTTTGAGAGTAGGACCTGCCTTTACTTCTCACCCAGCTCCTTACCTAGAAAGACACTGAAGAAGTTGAATTCCAGACTAAAACATGAAATCTATGTTGCCCAACATTTAGCCCATTTGAAATGTTCACCATTTTGGCTTCATCAGCCAGCCTGTCCTAGGATGCATGAAAAGCCTGTTCACTAGAAGAGGATCTACACGGTTGAAGTTCAAGATTCATAACTTTAGTCAGCTGAATTCATGGTGTAAACTGAAAGAGAAGACAGTGCCAGCCAGGAAGGGAAATGATTTTCTGAGTCAGTGACACCTACAGAAAGCAAGTGAAATTATAGCCAGTGTTATCTCTTTCTCTGCTCTTTCTTTTGCCTCCTTTCTCTCTTTCCTTCAGCTCATCTCTCTTCCTTTATTTCATACACATGCACACACATGGTTTCACCACCTCAGAAGTGTCTACTCTGTATGGTCTCTGCTAGAACCTTTTCTGCCAGCTTTCTGTGAACATTGCTTCATGGAGCTCCTCGTAGCCTTAGTGTTGATTTAGTTCCTGGCGTTCCTTCACAGTGCCAATAAACGGCCAAAATATATGGAGGGCATTTTAGTGAGGCAGGTCTTCTGGAAACAGTTTTTGTTTCTTGTACCAAACTGACTTGAATATGTTTAAAATAAAGCAAGCTGATATTGAGATACCATGTGTGAGTTTAAGGAGCCTGATGATTGTGCACTCACAGAACCAGGATGTGGCTGTATTTAATAAAGTAATAATGATCCTGGCTTACATTTTATATTGCATCTTTTATTGAATTCCAAGAGGAGTACAGAGCACTTTATGCTATGAATGGCATAACAAAGCTATTTTATCCTGGAACAGCAGCTCCTGGTAGGAGTGAGTAGCAACAACCAAAATATAACCCTCCCATACATGACAAGGAGACAAGGGAATGACAGGGAGAGAAGAGAAATATCCAACTAATGTGTAAGGGGGTGATTTAATTATAGGCAAAATGTAATTTCCCAAATTGGAACAGGTCAGGTTACATGAGCATTAATATCTACACCTTCCAAAATATGCCATGAAGTGTTCTGAATATTGATGTGATAGCTCAAGCATTTGCTGTCAGTGTTGAAGGACAAAAATACCTGAACCGACTGGATTCATTCACATCTTTCTCTTACATGCTGAATTTAGCTGGGAGGTGGCCAAATCTGTGGGGGGTAATATGTTTGGCACATTCACAAGGAAAACATTTTCTATGGTGAAACAAGAGTATTCATATATGCAACAAGACAGACTGTTTTCCTTCAATGATCTGTGTAAAGCATTGGAAATCCTCTAAGGCTCCTGACTACAGTCTCTAGGGATGCTGGGCATCCTCATCCAAATTGAAACCTCACACACACCCTCCAGCACAGACCTGCCTGCTGCAAGCAAACTCTGTTGCCTGTGTCCTTCCTCTGCTCCATATCCAAAGATGTTCTTTCAAGTCATCCTGCTCAGGCCCCCCAGGTCAGCTACTAGCCACCAATGCCCCAAATCCTGTAAATCGCTTTTCATTAAATTTGGAGTGTCAGAGGTACCTGTGCTGACCCTGTGGGAGGATGTGTGGGCAGTGCCTGGGGCTGACTCTGAGCACACCTGCAGATGTGGGATCCATAGAAAGGAGTACTGAGGGACCTCAATAAAGGAGAGATGTGATCTGTCAACAAGAGAAGGACTGCAGTTTTAGTACTCTGCATTCATAAAGACAAGCCCAGTCATCTGGCCTTTTATACCCTTGCATCTTTACTGCCACTTTCCTGCACCATGAAAAGCAGTGTTTGGAGCATCCCATTATGCCATGATGGGGACATTGGGGAAAGCTGGTATGTCAACACTGACATTAGGTGACTTCTAGCAACACTGCCTGTAATCACACAGTTTATCATGCCTGCACTAACAGCAACATTTTACTGGTGCACCTGTGTCAACACCACTCAGAATGAGTCACTCACCCTTGGTACATGTACGAATTACCTTTCACATTTAGTTTGTCAAGGAGGCATAGGTCACATCTGGCAGAGTTACTGAGTCAGTGCCCCAGGAATCTGAAACCACTACTCCCTCTACTGAATTCACTCTCCTGCTTTCGTAAAAAATTCTATTTTACCAATAAAAGCCTGTCAGCCGTAAGATTTAAAGATTTGAGCTTGAAGGGGCTATATTTATTTCTCTAGGGCTCTGTCGAGATTTCTGCAGCTTACACTTTCATTGGTCCCACATGACTTTGTATTTGTCATATTTTTTTCTAGAGCTGGTACAAGTTTTCCTATTGTTCCTTACAAATTGAAAATTGGAGATGGGACAGTATATGCGAATTGCGCTTTAAGACCTGACTGTCAATAATAGGAACAAGCTGGCTGAATGATTAATGCAATGATTAAAATGAGGTGTTTCATTGAAAAGCCACCTTTGCCACTGGAGAGACAATACAACCTAATTTGTTTTCCAGCAAACTACTTTGCTTAGTGGTATAGTGTTAACCCAGGTGTTTTTTTTTCTCTTTCGCTCACAGGACCTGAATGTTCCAGAAACTTTACTTCATCAAGTGGAGTGATTAAGTCCCCTGGATTCCCTGAAAAGTATCCCAATAGCCTTGAATGCACTTATATTATCTTTGCACCAAAGATGTCAGAGATTATACTGGAATTTGAAAGCTTTGAGCTAGAACCTGATTCAAATACGCCAGGGGGAGCATTCTGTCGCTATGACCGATTGGAAATCTGGGATGGATTCCCTGATGGTAAGAGAAAAATGGACTGTGATATGCATAACCATTACTCCAAAGTGGGCTGCAGAAGGCATATTCTCATTTTTTTAACTGTCATCATAGAGAGGTCCTTACTTGATTTATGTGAAACAAGTTGAATTAAAGAGATATGGGGAAAGTGCTCTGTAAATTCATTCAGCAAAGCATATCACAGTGTGAAGGATATTTTTTATGAAATATGTTTAATTTTGAACAGTTGACTTGGAGGAAATCTCTATTTTTAGAAGGAATGTGTGATGGATCTCCTACACTAAGATAAATTAAACATGAAGCCTTAAAATGTTTCCCCAAACTTTCACAGCTGACACTTGTGTATTGTCCAGAAATTTCCAACAACTTGCACAAACTGGACTTTGGCTACTAACCCTCCAATTTGAGGAAGAACCTGGTTACAGATCAGCTGTCAAAGCAAATAATTTCTTTGCCAGAGAAACCATGGTGTCTGTACAATTTAAATCATACTGACTGAATGATTACCCAGGTCAGTAAACAGTCATTGAGTTATTAATTCAGGTGGCTTTGGTGATTTGGCACTGCAGGGTTCCTCCCGTATAGTGCTCTCTCTTCCAGCAGTATAAGCAACCGAAGGTTTTATCTTAATTTGTTAATTTATAATCTCTGATTAGCTGGGCACATGTGTCAGGGTGGGTGTGTTGGGCACCCTTCTGGAACTTACTTCTCTGTCATCTGAGTAATTTTCCACTTAGTTGTTGACCACACTTGACCTTGTGCAAATTCGCTAAGTGCATGGCTAGATGTTAGCTAAGCCTATAGAGCCAGTGAGCCCTTTATTTCACCTTCTGCCCAACCTCGTATGCCCGTTTTACACTGAGACTGGTGAACAAAAGAGCTGCATAATTTCTCTATTTTTTTCATATACGGCATGGTCCAAGTCCTCTCTGGGTAGGGCAGCCATGTACCAGTTCTCCAAGGACACCAGCTCGATAAGCTGTTGTTCCAGCCTAAAAGGGACAGCTCAAGCTGGATGCCTAAACTTTAGGGTGCCCAGATGTCTATATGAATTGTGCAAACATGTAAAACTGATCGTTTGTGATGTCTTTTTCACTGTTTCAATGTATGGCATGAGGTGATAAACATCTTGAAGCTGTCCTTTTTCTTCTCAATTCTGTAACTTGTAGCAAAATTCAACAACTGAGGACTTATGTTGTTTGTGTTGGGCACTAATTACAGCTGTTTCAGTTTCCCACTGGTGTGATAGACACATTATTAACAGATATTTTCTTTACTTCTATGAACAGCAGCGGCAGTTTCTACAAACTGCTAATCTTACATTAATATTTCATTTAAATTAAAACATATAACTTAAGGAACAAATCTTAATAACACATTTAAACTTGCCTGTTTTCCTAGATAAATCCCCAATATAATTTTAATTAAAGCTTTTAGTGATGCTGCAGTAAATAGGTATGTTCTTTCTAACATATATTTATTTTTCCTTTTTGTTTTATGCTTCATGAGTTTATCATGGCTCTTTTCGATCCACTCCAATAAATAGTGAAGAAAGATCCATAACAGTAGCTGAAAGACTGTTCAGTATTTAATGCCTCAGTTAGGAAAACAGTACTGTAAGACTACAATAAGGATGTCTGGAACATTTAATAATAGGTTTATTTGTATATATAGGCCAAATCTTTCCAAGCTGAATTCCTGTAGAACTTGCGTTTAAACTGGCGTGTGAAAAGATGATCCAATCAATCAATTTATGTGCAATATTACTAAAATGAAATGCATTATTGTTCATGCTAGAGGGTTTCAAAGCAGTAATTTCCTGGGTCAAGCAAGTGACTGAGCCATACTGAAGAGCAATTAACAACAGGCGTTATCAGCCTTCCAATTGCTTCACAAACTGCCTAAACCCAAAATGATCCTGACATCCAATAAGGGTGTTTACATGTTTGTAAATATTCAACTGAATTTGTAGGCTAGAAATAACTTTTTCCTTAGATACAAACTGTTGGAAGTTGTGGTGGTTATAGGGAAATGTTTGCTGCACCATTTCACTATCTGACAATCCTTAGCCAGTCTTGTCAGTCTCTCTTGTTTAACTGAACACAACAAAGGCAGAGAGAACATGATTGCTTCTCTATAAATGAATCAGGATGAATCCCTGGAGAAAGAGGAATTATTTCAGCTGAAGACTAAAGCTTACACAGGAAACCACAGGTGTGACCTGGCCAAAAACTGAAGACATAAATTAAAAGTTTGTAGATATCAAAAAGAGAGTAACCAGATAATCTTGGGGAAAAAAAAATAAATAAAAGGAGGAAGGAAGGTAAAATAAATCTAATTCGTATGCACATGGAAGTAGCAAATTTCAGAATAATTTTAGACCGTATGGTTGCCTTTGGTGGAGGCTCACCTGGGGTGAGTCTTTCAGCTTTTTGTCCATTTCCCTTTAGTCTGTGAAAAAATATTCAGAAGCCTCCTCTACATTGTTAACTTGAAGGGGGCTGAGGCGTGGTTGTGTGCATTACTTAAATGCTGGCACACTCCCTTGCTCAATTTTAGCTCATGTTAGCTTGCATTTTCCCAAGAAATTCCTGGACACCACTTGGAGGACAACAAAAAACAGGGATCATTCCCAACAGGAACACTGGACACAGCCATTCTGCTTCAGAGGGAAGAGCCCGGTGGGAGCGACCTGTGTCACACTGTTCTGCTGGTCCCAGGAACTGTCCCCGTCCACTGGCTGCAGGGCCAGAGGGTGGTCCCTGGACATAGCCATAGAAAAAAGGAAGCTATTTTGCTTTGTTGTGCTGCATTGTTATTAAAGTCCCCATCACACTACACTGATATAAACATAAATTAGAAAGATTTTTTGAATGTTTGGAAAAAAATGTGTATCCTTCAGTTCAAACCTCTGTTCCACAGCAATACAGCTGTGGTTTGCCAGAGTGATGGCAGTATTTTAATAGGACACAGAACAGTTTGATGGAAAATAATTGTGACAACAGTCAGGGCAGAATTATATGGACAGCCCCCTGAACATGTGGCTGTCACCCAGCTCTGGAAACCAGGTGTCGATGTTTGAGCCTGATACTGTCAGTCCCCCCGTTCCCACCAGAGAACAGCACCCTGCTTTGCTCTGTCACGGATGTCTAGGGCAGTTAATGCACCTCTGGAGGTACTTATCTCATTGACTGCTCTGGAAGCTACAGATCAGTAACTCAGACATAAACTTTAGATACCTAAGTTAGAGCAGATGAAACCCAACATAAGTGGAAAATGCACTGTAGAATTTGATCAGCTACAGTCACTAGAGATCAGCAGGAAATGAATTCACTGTTTCCTACAGTTCTGATTTTTTTCATTCGTCCCCCCAAAAAGCCAAAAAAGAGACAAACTTTCTCTTAAACAAATTTTCCCCATGATGTTTAAAAGAATATGTCAAAATCAGCATGATTCCATTGACAATTTGCTTCTATGTAATTACCGTTTTTCTGATGGAAAACAATTTTCTGTTAGACAATTTGTGAGCAACTATGACAGTCATTCACCAAGATGTTAATCCTGAAATGGTCTGTCACAATCATGGAGTCCTCAGCCTGCCTGGCTGTCATTTTGGTGGATTGAATCTGGCAAGTGCTGAGTACCTGCATCTTGATTCTGCAAAACATGTGCTTATCTTTGAAACATGTGAGCAGTTAGATTGACTTCAAAAGGAATTTACCGAGGACACTTACAGGTCTGATGTTAAACACTAGCGTGAGTGTTTTGCTGCTTCAGGAGAAGAATGGTAGGCATTCAGGAATGCCTCAAAGTTGACATTTTGTTTTTGCATAACTGCATGCCAAGGGCATCCTTTGGTCTCTTTAAAACAAAACAATAAGTGAAACAAACCCTGTTGGAGAATATTTGGAAACTACAAATGCATGTTGCAAATATTGTGCAGAAAAGGGACCGTGGTTTGAAGGAGATAACAGGTGGAGTTAGAGCAGGAGAGTGAGTAGATAATGGAACAGAAATATGTGATTTTGCATGAAAAAACTAGACACCCAAAAATGTCTTTGCCCAAGGCACAAATATACCTCAGCCAGCCTTGGCTGAGAACAGTCCATTGATGACTTTGAAGAAAAATAGCCCTCTCAAAACCAGGACTAGCTTAAGTGATGAATTGCTCATATTCATCATGCAGCTCTCTTTGAAGCTCTATAGACTGTCTGCTAGGGGCTCAAAAGTAATTTAAAGAAATTTACATATGGTTTGAAAACCACAGGCTAAGCATTGCTGCTTCTGTCAATATCACAAGAGCTTCCACTGAATTACAGAGCAGAACAGAATGCTTCACTTCAGACATTAACATCAGTGCAAATGAAGGTTGCTATTAATCTAGGTATGTTTCTCCTCTGTTGCAGATACTTTCTACACTCTTCTGAGGAGCTATTACAATCTAAGAATATACACAAGCTCAGTGTAGGTGACTACTGGACTGTGAGGATGGGATTAATTTTTCAGTTCTTTTCTCTTTAGCATCCTAAATAATGTGCAAATGTTTTGTCAATAGCGATTGTACTGCTGTGAAATTACCGTCCATAGCACACCAGCATAAAGACCAACTTTAAAATTCAGTAGAATTACTAGTTAACGTAACTTTTCTTTTAACATTTTAGAAGTCTAATATACCATTTCTCCTTGTTTGTGTTTTGCTTCTTTGTTGTTGTGGGGGTTTTGTTTTGGTTTGGGTTTTTTTATTTGCTTCTTGTTATTGTTGTTTGGGGGTTTTTTAACTGAATTCCAAAAGCTAAGAATTCAGCTGGATGGACAAATCTGTATTTCAATAATTCTCAAAATTTCCTGATATGGATACTCTGTCCAGAAGGGTAAACTGTAGAAAAGAAGAATTAGCAAGATAAGGTTTCTGTTTAGTCTTAAACCACCAGCCATATTCTATGTGTTCCACACGCAGATCTGTAAACCTTCAAACATATGTATTAAGAATAACCAAGGATTTATCCAAGTTCTAGAATTAGATGCTGCATTTGGGAAAACACTGGCAAAACAGGTTTCTTAGTTACTCCTACATCTTTTAACCTGAAAGTTACTCAGTTTTCCACTATATCACACTATGCCAGTGGAAAGAGGAGCCAATGTCCCAGATATACCTAGAGCATGGGCAGGCAAATGAAGTAGCTGGCTCACTGAAATGTTTCTGTTCGTTCTGCAGGTAGTATAGAAGCATCCTTTAGTAAGGACATTTCCAAACAACTCCTATTCAGAGTAAGCCTTCCCGGGGGATGCTGACAAAGCAATATGGTGGTCTACAGGTAGAGGCTGCAATGAGCTTTCTGAGCCTAAAGACTTCTCATCACCTACCACCCTAAAATTCCCGTTTGGAACTGTGTACGGTGTATTTTGAAAGCCCATTTCAGTTCATAAGGAAGGGTCAGGAAGATGATAAAAAAAGGCAGTGACATAGTCTGCCTAAGTAGTCAGCAGTATCATTCCCTGAATGGAGCCCTCAGTACAGGAAAGACGTGGACCTACTGGACAGGGTCCAGAGGAGGACCACAGAAGTGATCAGGGGGATGAAAACATCTCTCCTATGAGGACAAGCTGAGCGAGTTGGGGTTGTTCAGCCTGGAAAGGAGAAGTCTCTGGGGAAACCTTACCGCAGCCTTTCACTACTTAAAAGGGGCCTGTAAGAAAGATGGGAACAGACTTTTTAGCAGGGCTTGTTGCAATAGGATAAGGGGTAATGGTTTTAAACTAAAAGAGGGGACATTCAGGCCAGACATGAGGAAGAAATTTTTTACAATGAGGGTGGTGAAACACTGGCCCAGGTTGCCCAGAGAGGTGGTGGATGTCCCACCCCTGGAGACATTCAAGGCCAGGCTGGACGGGGCTTTGAACAACCTCATCTAGTTGAAGATGTCCCTGCTTGTTGCAGAGGTTTGGACTAGATGACCTTTGAAGGTCCCTTCCAACACAAACCATTCTATGATTCTAGGATTCCATGACTCTATGATTCTGTGGTGTTCAGATGATGTCACCCACACAGCATTTATTTGATGTGGTGACACCTGAAACATTTGATAATTTATTGTCATTCAAAAGTTTTCACAACTTGAATGGAAAAAAAGAGAACTTTCTATTAGCTATTTATGTAAGAAGAATAAGAATGTCTATTTCATCCTGTTCTTCTCAGATCAATACTGTATTAGCTCAGTAGGCTAAGGTTTTCATGTTGTGTAAAAAAATTCAATACCTTTTTATGTCATAGTCTGCACATTTTTGGCTCTTGCTTCTACAGACCTAGCAAAGGGAATAGTTCTGTGACAGCAGGGCCAATCAGTAGAAGACTGAAATGTAGAGTCACTAAACATGTCTTAAAAATTATAAACCAGTGAGTCATGAGGAATCTTAAAGCTTGTCTGCTTTAAACAAAGTTCTCTTCTGTTTGTCATTTCAAAGAGGCTTCCCTACAGGAAATGGGAGGAGGGAGGCTCAGAGTGCCATAACATGGTGTCCTTGTCCTCCTTATTTTCTTGCAGTTTAGAGCAACATCAACAACTATAACGTTGAAAGGCCATCATGGGAAAGAGCAGGATCAGAGCTGTTTACACATAGAAAGTGCAAAATACAAAACCAAAACCAAACAACAACAACAACAAAACCCACCTGCAGCTCTTGGAGTGGGGTCATTATTTTGTTTTTAAAAGCCACTAATAATAACAGTCTAAAAAAACTTTCTCATTCCAAATAATAAAACTGCAAAACTTTAATGATTTCTAGGATGAGGAAGAATTCAACTCATACCCTCTATAGGGCGTTCCATTCTATCAATACTGCATTGAACAACCCTGGTGGAAAAGGGCTGAACTGGCAGGTATTTTAAATGCCATGGGATTGCCAAGGCAACTGAAGATTGACTATGCCCAGAATATGGATAGAACAGCACACACTGGCAGCAAGAGCTATAACATCTGATCTCCCCCTTTCTGGCAACTCTAGGGCCTTACAGAAATCTGTGGCTTACATAAGAAAGTTATTCGAAGCTGGAACGGTTCTACTTGTTGGAAAATGCCAATGAATGACTACAAAATTATGTTAGCTGAGGATTTTCTTTGAACTGTGAATAATTAGGATATATAAACATCTTATATTTTAAACTGAGAGTGAATTGAACTTCCTAATTTAAGTCTGGAAAGCCAGTGATGTAAGCATTAGAATGACGTCTTATGATTATTTTCATTATTGATTCCATGGATGGGTTTTATCATTGTCTTTTCTCATTGTTTGTAAGCACAGATGTACCACTATTCAGCAGCTTAGGGACGTATCTGTAGGGAATGCTCAAGTGCTAGAAGGCCATATATGTTGGTTGTGAATTGAGTAGCTTAATTAAGGAAAAATATTATCTCACTGCACAGGAATCCAGAAAAAATATCAGGAACTGGTTTATACATTATTAGTACTGAGAGAGATCATGTATGTGCATATGTGTGTGTGTTCTGTGACACAGACATATATTTAAGAAATCCTTGCTCCGTTGAAAGGATTAAGATTTTCTTCTTGAATTCTTTTACAGTATTCCTTAATATTGAGCATATGGGCAAAAGATCCATGAGGGTGTGCTGAAAGCCTAGAACAGGAGGAGATGTAGAGTCATTGGTCATAGACTCAATATGAATGCAAAAATATTTTTCTAAATTTGCTAAAAATTGAGAGATTATCTGCAATATTGAACATAAATCCTGAAAGGTGATGTTTGAACTACTATTCCTAGAGCATCTTGTAGGCTGGGTGGGCAAATCAGGCTGTTCAGATGTCCTTGACATAAATAGGTGCTTCAGTCACACTTTGGAAAATACTTTTGCCAGTTTGCACATGTAATTTTGTGCATCATTGCCCTCTCTGCACACTTTAAAGGATGCTTTGTGAAATCCTGGTTCCTTACATTTTCAGAGGTTTATGGAGTGCTACCTGGAACATTTTAGAAGTAAGATTACTAGGATAGGAGAAGCAATTTATTGACCACTGATAAGTTATTGATGAGATAGTGATTTTGAACTGATGTAGAGGTTCACCATTTCCTGCTGAGGGAATCTCTTTAGGAAGCCATTGTGGTGGCATCTATTGTTGTAGCAGAATTGGTAGTTTACTATTAATCCTGTCTCTTTGCAGTTGGTCCGCACATAGGGCGTTATTGTGGGCAGAACAACCCAGGACGTGTCCGGTCTTCAACGGGTATTCTTTCAATGGTATTTTACACCGACAGTGCAATAGCAAAAGAGGGATTCTCAGCAAACTACAGCGTGTCGCAGAGCAGTGTATCGGAAGGTCAGTATTTATCTATCCCGCAGAGCTTCTTGGAAATTATTCTTTGTTGTGTCTTCTTGCACACCAGGTGTTGCATGAAACTTTAAAGAAATCCTAAATAAATAAGATGGTGGGGAAGGGTTGGTTCTGTTGTTGTTTTTTTTTTCTTTTTTTTTCTTTCTTTTTCTTTTTTTTGTTGAAAAGGAACAGCTGCCCTTTGAAAAGCAATGCAAGAAGCTGAATCCTCCTTACAGTTTTATTCCACAGTATTGCCAGTAAGTTGGGGTAATTATTGTAAAAAACTGTGCTGACCAAGGAAATGCAGGAATGCAAAGCAGTTGAACACTCGCATTAAAACAATGAAACATGAACGATGAATGCACTATCCAAAGCCCTCTTTTATTAGACGGAATAAGCTTTGGTGATTGATTTCTTGAATAAAAGAACCCATTTAATATATATCCTCTTGTTAAAGCATTCCATAAGCTATCTAAGCTTTGTTCTCTGTCTTGTATTTTTTTCCCAGTTGCCTCATTTTCATGCTTACCCTTTGGACAGAGAATGAAATGAAGTGAGGGAGATGCAAGAAAATGACGAGCTGTGTTATATCATGTCCTTGCAGATTTCCTTGCTTTTCTCAGTCATAAAACACACCTTTCAAATCAAAGTCTCTCCTTTCTGCGACTTTCTGCGAGTTTTGACGAGATTCACCCAGATTTGATGCACTTGTTTTGTCAAAGAAGGAAAAAAAGAAAAATGAGTAAACCAAAATTACCCCTGTTACTCCACACTTCTCCTCTGCCCTTACCTCTTTAATAGCTTTTTTGCATGTGCATAGCGAGGAGGAGGGAACAGGGCATACCCCAGGCTCTGTGGATGGAAAGCATCCTTCTCTGTGTCTCTCAGACTGTACCTCCAGATAGTTTGTCTTCTCCTTATGTAGGTGCTGCTCCTACCCTTTCCTTAGCTAGCACAGGCAACTTGGATCCTCCTGTCCACCCCTTCCACAGTCATCCTCCCTGGGCTGTAGAGGCATCATCACACTAGAGCCAGAATTAATAGTATCTGCTATGCTGAGGTGTCTTCAGCTCTTAAACATAGGACAACAAAACAGAAGTCAATGTCTGTGAAATCCCTTTTGGATAAGAGGAAACAATTTCTGTGGTGGAGGCTTGGACAGAGGCGTGATTCCTCTCACTGAATTTCAGCCACCCTTGCTCTTTGTGTTGTCACTACAAAGAGTGTCACCTCCAGAGGACAACTCTCCCTACTTATTTCAGACACAGGAGATGTTCCCAGGAGGTACTTGTCCCTCTCAATGGACTACAAGGAAAGCCCACATGATTAGATCAAACTAGACACCTACCTTTTAGATATTTTAATATGACTCCCACCTACCGTACTTTGTAGTGGCATATGGCTTTCCTTCTGATTGCAAGCAGAAGGTAATTTACTTTGAGTCTTACCCTAAACTATTTCAGTTTCAGTACTTCAACCAAGGCCCCTAATATGTCGAAGCAGCACAGAAATGGGGGGAAAGGGTGGTATGCCACAGAAAATGCAGTTTGGCAACAAGTTTGATCATTCAGTTATGGGGCACCAGAACTACAACTCCTATAAGGTACCCTGATAGCATTTCTGAATATAGGTTTTTGGATCCCAGATAAATTTTTTTAACTTTTTTTTTTCAGAATATTTTAACTTTCATTGAAAAATCAGAACTTTGCTCATTTTTCCAACTCATGGATTTTGAAACCTTCAGCTCAGCACCTAACCCTCTGTTAGACATATGTCAGCTCCAGAGAAGGTGTGCTAAAAAGGAGCATGTACCCAGATGTCAGGGACTCCACTTCATGCTCTCATATTTACCTTAAAGTGCTAATAAAGGAAATAATGATACTAATATACTATGAAGACCCTGAACAGAGGCATGGGTACCTGTTATTTTCTCCTGCCCTTGCAGTGGGGTTGGTAAAGCTGTGGCAGAAGGGTGCACTAGCAGCTGGCTGTGAGGGTCTGTCTAAAGCCACCAGCCTGTCTTGCTTCAATGGCGCATGGAGCTTTTATTTTTTAACAGTGAGGGAAGAATTTAGTGTCCATGCCCCATCAGCCTTTCAGATTGAATGGAGATGATCAGCTCATTTGAAATACAGCACATTATAGAAGAAGTGGTAATTCCCTTAGGTCAATACTCTTCTGGCTTGGATTCAGATTTTGTTGATCTGTTTCTTTCTAGTGTCCAGAATCGAAACAAAATGGCTAGAATTTTATATAATATTTTTAAAACATTTTAAACTTTTTGTAATGGAGTGAATAGCTTTAAAATAAAATTATTTTATACAGTCAAGTGATTTGTGTTTCCTGGCTTTGTGCATAATTATGAGTTGAACATACGTTGGTTTATATTATGAATCCACAGAAGTGCCTGTGCTACCCTAGAAAAGAGAATTCTATTGTCGTATATTGAAATGGCTACAATTCTGGGCTAAAAATATTTGTATAGCATTATTATTGGAAGAATTGCCATGGCAACTCAAATGACAGTATTAAGAATGACACCATAAGCCCAATACTGCCTCACTTAAAGTTGCTAAAGAATTCAAAGTCACATATAAATAAATTCTTTAGATATTCATATTCAAAGCAGGAAAACGTTCTCATTATTCAGTCTAAATCAAAAAGCTGACCATAATAATGATGGTAATTTATTTTTCTTCAGATTTCCAGTGCATGGAACCACTAGGTATGGAGTCGGGAGAAATTCACTCTGATCAAATCACTGTCTCCTCCCAGTACAGTGCTATCTGGTCTGCAGAAAGGTCCCGACTAAATTACCCTGAGAACGGATGGACCCCAGGGGAAGATTCTATCAGAGAATGGATACAGGTAAGAAGATAACATTTTAAAGATATTATTAATAATACTATGTGGAGATTATTGAATGTGAAGAATGCAAAAGAAAAAAAAAATAACACAGTAAAGTACTTCTACATAATCTAAGAGTCATTGCAAGTAAATAGCTCACATTTACTATTAGACACACACAAAAAAAGGCCGACTCCCAATGGTATAAAAAAGAGAAAAGGTCAGGAAGATTAATTCTTCTGCTTCCCACGTCTATTGTTTTTTCAGTCTTCGGGGCACAAATAACAGAGATTTTGGTTTAGTGGAAAAGTCAATATTAGTTTAACATGCACTTAAAGTGGAATGTCCCAGTAAACTGAGCATGTGCTATGTCTCTAGCTGATTACAGTTAAGCATTAGTACAGCATGGTGTTTTCATGCACTCAGATTTCACCTCCGAAGACCTATGTCCCTTCTAGAATATATTACACATGAAATTAGTTCAGTGATCTCTGTCTAGTGGCTATTCTTCCATGTCCTTAAACCCAACATTCATTAGCAAGATTGGCTGCCTTGACTTTGCTCTGTTAATACAGGAGAAATTGTGCAAACTTTTGTCGCCACAAAGAGACTCCTTGAGTTCAGCCAGTCTACTTGGGCGTGTTTGCTGTTTGTTATCTGGTCCGTATCTTAAGGGCACATGGCTCCTGAACAGATTAAAATTATTTGTATGAATTACTGTATACAAATAATCTATCCTAGCAGACAAGTATTAATAATATTAGGTGAATAAAACGCTGACTTCTCTCAATTTCAGGTTAACTTACACTTCTTATTTGTAACCTTGATTCTGTTCCTCTTGGCAGAAACTCAGAGAAAACCTTGAGTATATTAGATCAATATTACTAATATTGAAAGCTTGTTCATATAGTTGAAACATTCCTTCTGCTTCTGTTGTTTTCTATAGGAAATTACTAACTGACATATAAAAACAATGCCTTATTAGCCGTCCATACGAATGTTCACATTGGTGTTTCCTGTGAGGTTTGCTGTCTGCAAGAAAGCTTAAAAACATGTTGAGTAGTAGTTAGTAAAGGGAAGAAAGAGAGGGAAATCTTTCATTTTGGATCCTCAGCACACAATGGGACTCTCAGGTGTCCTGCTTAGGGGCCCCTACACATCCTGAGCTCTTGGCAACTTGGTAGTCGTGTATGAGGGACCTAATCAGACTTCAGAGTAGTAAAAAAAATCTGTTTATCCTTTTTCCCTGCTTAGGAATAAATGTTAAAATCTCCCCAGCCTTATCTAAGTGCAAGGCTTGTTATTAATCATTGCCACTTGCAATCCATGGAATGCACATGGAAGAAGGGTGGAATGCATCAGAATAAAATTCCATGTGTTTCGTCTGGTCAGAGGGCCGCCACTTTTTCTCTATTTCCTTCTTTTCTGCTGTCACTTACACATTTATGACTCGATAATCAAAACAAGATAGCTAGTCAAATCTCATTCATGTGTTCTGTGTGCTCATTAAGTTTATTAAGTTATGATGACTACGTACATATATGCATAGCTTAATCCTTTCACTTAGAACTGGATCTTTCTGAGAAAATGTTTCAAAGGACTTTTTTAACCATTAACTTTTTAATAACAAACACGTAACAGAATCCAAGCTACTCTGGGGTTTATGTTTAAAACAGCTCAGGGTACCTCAGGCCTCCTGCCTATGAATTTCTCTGCCTCCTTTGTTTTCTGCATAATCCAGGGTGCTCAGGGGCCGAAACAACCACTGAGCATAATTTTTAGCAGCTTTACACTGCTTTCGCCTGCCACATCAGCCAAGAAGCTGGTGGTTATTTTTATGCTGTACTTCTCACGCCACAGCTCTCACCTGCTTCACCCAGCCCCTGGTTTGGAAAAGGCAGCACAAACCGTTGCCCTGAGCAGCCAAGCCCTAGGGCATCTCCTCCACTGCCCAGGGCCCATGTGGTAGGACCAGCACCCCCAGGACAGGCTCCATGACAGAGCAAACTGGGCTGTAGCAGCCTTCGCTGCAGAGCTGGGTCTTGTTTGCAAGACTGAGCCTACAAAGTCTTGCTTGAAGATTCATTGCATTGAACTGTTAATCATTTCTACTGCTCAGCCTATGTATAAGCAACTGAGCTAGTTTGGAGATGGAGCATGCCATCGCCCGGCTTTTTACAAAGTATAACAGTTTAACTCATTTTTGGTTCCATTTGTGTCAGGTGGACATTAATTCTCATTTATTATGGTTTAATTCAATTCTGGCATTCTTAATTCAAGCCTCCAAGTGTGTTCTAAATGCTTTCCTGTTAAACTTAATTGACAATCTTGAGATGGCTGCTAAGTGCTTCAGATCATCAAGCACCACAATAGCAAGGTCCTTGCACATGTGAACCATCATCTCCTACAAAGGCTCGATGCCATTGGCAGTAAGCACATGTTGTGAGTTTGTATCTGGATAAAATATTGAAATCCCATGTTTCCTCTGTACAAATATCCCCAGGAACAGATGTTCACCTCCATAAGAGCTTACAGACAACCAAGGACATGCAACTAATAAAATACTCTGAAATTATCCATTGGAAAAAAATAATACTATTTCATAAAAGAAGGAAGACACTTGTATATGAAGGACTGAGGTCACTTTGTTCTGTTTTGTTCTGTATGCTACTGTAAACTAGTCATTTATTTGAAGTATTTGCTATTGTGCAGTACAGCGTAAATAGGTTTTTGTTGCATAGTTGAAAAACTCTAGAAAATATTCAACAGCAAAAAACAGGCTGAAGTATACAGCAATGCTGAACTTGGAACTTTTAAAGTGAAAATTTATGCCTATGTGCCTTTGTCTGAGAGACAAAGACTTTGTGTATATCAGTATTCATTAATCTTTTCACAATTGCAAGTTTCCATACCTGCACACGCATTGCAGCTGGTTAAGTAGGGGTGTCTACTTCAAACTGCTAATATGCATGTGCAAGTAGGCTATATATATGAGATATGTACAATCATACCTGGGTGAAGCAGCTTGAAAATTCAGCTCCAAACACTAAATTCCTTAGTGTATCATTTTTTTTGTGCAGGGGAAATATTATAGTTCTCCTTTCCCTTCCTTATACCTCTCCCTTCAAGGTTAATGTTTTTGCTAAGACAAAAGAAACAGAAAACCTCAGTTAAGTATCAGCAAATGGAGATTGGTATCTGTAGAGGACATCTAGAGGGCATGCGATATGGTTGTCTCCTTTGAGGTGTTGACGTCTTTTGGACTAGTTGGCTGAAAAGAATTAGGAAAATGCAGTTGGCTTGTTGTTAGTAATGGATTTGCATGGGTTCTATCTGTGGACATGGAACTCCATTCTTTGGTAGAAAAAATAGATTGCTCCTTTGTGGCTGACAAGCTACTAACTCCTGAGTTCATCTGAATGCTGCCTGCTCACCAGGCGCTGCCAAGTGAAAGCTGTCCAGCCGTTCCTTTCCTTGCCTGTTTCGAAATAAATGTCAAAGCTTAGATTCAAAATATCCAAAGCACAGTTACACCATAAGTCTACACAGTACTTTCTCCATCTAATTTTTACCTTCAAAAATGTTTTTTAAAATTGTTTGACTAACTTGAGATTTGGAGTGACTCCATAATCAGAAACAGAGTCACTCCAGATTGAATTTCTTCTTTAGAAACACATTAATAAAGTATGTGGATTTTCTAGTATGAATGGAATAAAGATGCGCATAAGGCAATGGTTGTCAAAAATAAGCATGAAGTTCGTTTATTGTCATATGGGATGTTATTATCTCCTCAACCTTAAGGTTGGTCTGCTTGTTTATTAAACTTACATTTCACACACTCAACTGCCATTCAGTGTGAATAGCATAATTTAAAATAAAAAATAAAAACAGCCCTTTAATTTAATCAAGAGCATGGAACTGCTATTGCAACATGTCATTGTCCCTCATTAACGTATCCTTTCACAGGAAAAATAGTATAGTGTTTCCATTTCTGTAATCTGAACAACAAACATGTTAATAGGTATCAATTACCAGCCAGTTTCAGTACTTAGAACCAGTAAGAAGGCCAGTGTGAGGTTTTCACATCTGGTTTTAGTGAAACTGTTCCTGTCTGTGGTATTTAAAATTTCAAGAACTCCTGTTATTGTGCAATTGGGAATCCTCAGGGAGTACAATGTTAATGAAATCCATAATGTGCAGGGATTTTATGATTGCGTTTTCAAGGCATTCCTTCAAAAGGGATGACTGATTTCTGCCATGGCAGCAGTAATTGTGTTTTTACAGAGTAGATTTAATGTTCACATTTAAGAACAGCAGTTACGTTTACACTCATCTGAAACAGACACATGTGAAATCTTTATATTAAGGGAATATTTTGCATCTTATTTTTGCATCTTATTTTTGAAGCCTTTGAGCAGGCTGCTGTCCATGGAAGACCTTGTGTCCCAGGGCCACCCCAATGGGCTGCAGCCGGGAGCTCCCCAGGGCAGCACAGGAGCGGGGGGAGCTCCTGGTGGAGCACCCGGCCGGATCGGTGCTGTCAGCTACAGACACTTGAGACCCATGTGTGTGTGGTTTTGAAGAGAGACTGATTGCCTATTAGCAGGGTCACTGGGAACCTGTGCTATCATCAATCCTCATAATGGTGTGGGTTTTCAAATCCACAAGGAGCAACACCTTCTGGGTACTTTTACTGCAGAATCTGTATGTTTTCTATCAAAATGTTTCTTCTAATGCATATAACACAAATCCTTACACTCCCACCAAGCTGGATGATAGTTTCTGGGTGGCAAAATTTTTCTCTCATCCTGTAACACTGAGCAAGACCTCCAGCCTGCCCAGAAGGAAAAACATGTTTGTTAATAACACAAGCTCTTCAGTTCGTGTTATGGCTGGGGTTGGACAACACCATAAATCCAGCTTTAAGAATCTTAGTATCAGATCAAAACTTTGCAGTCATAAAACAAAAACCACTACTCTGGTATAAACACATTCTGCCAGTTCAAATTTGTTCAAAAAAGGTTAGCAGGAGTTCAACATAAATAGACATTATACTCTGGATTGAGTGTTATCTGTCATTCTGCAGCTGACATAAGACCATACGCTAAGATGAACTCCTTATTGTGCGTTCTGGCTAATACGACATAAATGGCTAATCCAGCCCAAATTTGTACTGCTGGGATTTTCAGCAGTGCATGGATCTGGTATCACGTGGAGACGGCCAGAGGCAGAGGCTGGCACAGGGAGCCGGTTTGTTCTGCTGCCCCTGGCCTCTGCCTGCCCATCTCCACCTCATCACCCACCCGTCCCTTTGGCACTTACAACTCCTGCAGAGTAATTCTCTAGACCTCCAGACTGGTCAGCCCTAGAGATATCAATTGATTTGGTGCAAACTAGTCCCTCTGCATCTTGCAGCATTTAGGGATCTGGAGAAAGGCCAGAGAGAGGTAAGAATAGGCCTCCTCAAAAAGCAACCTGGGAGATCCCCCTCACCTCCACTGATTGAAATATCAGTTGTTTATTTAACACTAACTCTCCTGTGCAAGGAAAATACACTTCCATTGATTTAAAACACTTCTATGTATACACTGCTTCATGAGAATGAGAGGCACCTCTGAGGTGGAATTTTCCTTCCACATTTGTCTTCATTCCTTTACATTTGCAGTAACCTACATTCTTTATTGTTTGCTCCTTTGTAAGCAAAACCCATAAACATGCATCGCTGATGTGAACTGGTATATAGATTAGTACAGATTTATTCTTGTAGCACTTCTGAAAATAATTGCAGTTCATCATTTGGTGTTTGGACCTTTCATCTGTGTCATAGCTTATTTCCTTATCAGGTATTCACTTAAAAATACAGTCAGTATTTATATATGCTGCTGCACAGCACATTTGTTTCATTAACAGGTTTATTCTTACATCAGGCAGCTGTTCAGGTTGACTTTACCAAGCAAGCTTATCTAAATATTTCACATGAAAGCTCAAGGAAGTGCAAGGCAACAATGCCTGTTATTTTTATTCTTATTATTTCTGTTTCTTTTGGAGTTTGATATGGTAGTGAAGTGCATCACATTACTGCATAGAATAACATGAAACCTGGGAAACCTCAGCTTCCCAGTTCTCCTAGCCTTTGAAGGACTGCCTGAGAGCTGAAGTTCAGAGGCTTTGTGGCAGGGCTTGCCCGTCATTAGGGAGCACACTGACATGAAAGCACAAAAACTGTCAGTCCTTTGTCTTCTCTACCACTTTAGAATACAAGTCATGTAGTTGGTTCATGTCATTTTACAGTTCATAACTGCACTACAGAAATTACAAAAAGCAGAGTTAGCTTTGTGTGGAAAAGCATTACAGTTATCTTAAAATCTTAACATACTTTGCACATGGGCAAAGAATGACAAAAGAATATTCCCTTCTGGAAATCACAGCTGGTACAGACTGTGACACAGTGCAGAACCGGGGTTAATTGACCCAGCAGGATATATTCGTACCTTTATTTACTGTGGCACAGGAATAAATGGTAGAGTTTCACAAAGGCAAGTACTGAAATTATACAAGAGATAGAGGGAGAAATAAAAGGACCCTACAAAGTATGAAGGTTTTTTTGATTATTGGAAGTGCTTTAAGAGCTATTTTAGTACCAGAAAGTTCCCGGCCATAGATTTGTCATTCTGGGGAGGCTGAAGGGATGCTCAGAGAACTCAGTCTTATTGCTCCAGAAGCGCAGGTGCAAAATGCACTTTAGAAGAAAATCCTCTCTACCTCCCTCTGACATGTTTCAACATCAGCCCTAATACAGAGGGGAGTCCTGCGTAGCTTCGAGCAATCCTGCATACAACATATGGAGGAGCAGCAGAAGTAGAGCCCCTCCGAGCCTCCACTACCAGTCTAATCATTATAATAGTTTCAGTTCTTTCAGGGGAACCATTATGCAGAGATCTGCGTAGTTTGTATATAACTCTGTAATTACCTATGCATCCACTTCTCAGTCCAGCCCTACATCCCCTCAACGGCTGCAAGACAGATGGCCCTTTAGAGCTGAGATAGCGAATTAAAAATGTGTCCAGCAAAAGCACTGATTCAGCAACTACTAAAATAATTTTGTAAATTTATCTCACTTTCACTAGTTGGTTCCAGGAGGTAAACAAATTAAATCCCTTAAATATGTTCTTAAACTAAACACCGCAGGCTTGTTTTTAAATTACATTTTTTTCTTCTACTTTCTTTCACAGAAATTAAAGCCACTTAAAAAAACTGTACAAAATTATTTTTCTCTCTTTTTTTTTTTTTTTTCCATTCACCAGATTCACATGTTTGGCTTGACTCAAAACATTTGTTACTGTTTACTGGTTTTTAAGCTTCCATCAAGCCAAAAAATCCCTCGTTTGTGCCATTCTGCTTGGTAGGGGAGCTCTCTCCCCGATGGCTTGCCCACCCCATGGAGGCTGAGGCAGCCTTGCCCACCCAGCTACTAGGCACTGCAACACATCTGCTTCACCACAGCCTGAACCTTCTGCAGATGTGAGGGAAGGTATCTCAGAAGGAGACTTTTCTGTGTCCAGCAGAAATAAATTAATGTACAAGACTAGGCAGGTGTCAGACTGCAGGTGAGGTACAGCTCAAGGCTAGAAGTGACTGAGGGCAGTGGCTGGAAACACAGCCTGGGGTAGGAACGCACAGCTGAGGCATGTTCTAATAAGCAGAGTTGTTACCAAGCTAAAGGTCTCTGTTCTCATGGGGCCGACACTGGTTTGGAGATGATAGGTGTACTGCTGACTGGTTTGCAGAGGCGATTGTGCATTTTTATTCATGCTTTCCACACTTGCAGAGTAGTATGAAGCTGAAGAGTTCATGAGTCCTATGGGACCTTCCCCATCCCAGCATCCACGCTCCAGATTTTCTGTTGCTGAGCTATTATTTGCCTCCCCTGTCCTTGTGTCATCCTGCTTTCCTGTCCCAATTTAATTCTGTTCTGCCCATTAGGTGACATTTTCACAGCAGTAGCAAAATAGGTAAAGTGGAAGGATAAATGAGATTTCTTCCAAGTGGTAAATACCTGCCCTTCAGAAAGCAATTTGTCATCCTCCCACAGAAAAAAAAAAAAAAAAAAGAAGAAAAAAGTAATATTTCATCAGGGAAATACTTCCATTTTTGTTTTACCTCTAGTGTTTTCATTCAAGGTTTTAAAAAATTCTTTAAAAAGTCAGCAGAGTAAACTTCATAGCTGTCTGGTAAACAAAACCTCTTAGCAGAGAAAACGCAGTTGACCAAACATTAAGTTGGGGTTCGGTTCCTCTGTTTTCAGGAACAATTGGATTCTCATCAGAGAAGCACCATCTACACACAGCTTCCACCAACCAGCTGTACTTATGGAGTCTGGTCTTTCTATTGCAGCCTCCTGTGTTGAACACTTTGGGCCAAATTCATTTCTGGTGTGGGTCCTCTGAAGCTGCTGAAAAGATCAGTTTGTCCTATCACATACAAAAACCAGGCATGTTTTAACAGGTCATATTGAGGTTATAGATTATTGTCCTATAGACTAAGGTGGCTTTCAGCCTCAACACAGACAGCAGCATGCTCAAGCTATGGGTTGAAGGGCTGACGTAGCACAAAATAATTTTTAAATACTCTTTTCAAGCCATAAAAATTAAATGTCTATAGGAGTGTTTCCCCCTTTCATGATAGGCTTAACTAAGAAAATACGTCCTTTGTTTATTTTCAAAAGCCACTGCACTTAAAAATCAATAGCTTTGCTCTTTACATAAGTGTAGATAGAGCAACTTTTGGAGGGGGAGGGTGGAGGTACACAAACCAGGCACCTTTCTTTGGCCAGAGAAACCCTGGAAATTAAATCCCCATGGCTGGAGTTTGAGTGGGGTTTGGTGAGAGAAGGGCAGAGCTGGGGGCAGTCAGTCCCCCTGGTTTGCTTCAGCACCAGTGGGAAGTTGTCTCAGTAGTCACTGGCCTGCGCCATCCCTTCTGCCGTCCCCTTCCCCCTCCGGCACGGGACAAGAGCACCAGTCTCTGCAGCGAGTCTTTCAAATCACAGCCTCAGATGTTTTTATATGTGTGCATTTCCTCAAAACTATGAGGGACATACCAAGGAAAAAGCAAAATGATCTTTGCATGTATAGTCTTCATCTCTCATTTTTCACTGTACATTTCCAGTTCCCTCATCACACCATCTAACTGCAGCTACCTGATATTTTTCTAGAAGGTAGCAGAAACTCATATTTTAAAAAAGCAGTGACTTGCTTGGTGACCCAGCAGTAAATTAAAATCATCATACACAATGTGTATGAGATAGAAAATCGAATTTTGGTGCAACAGAACTGACAGTTCCATTTAACAGAGAATAAATGAATGTAGACTCCTGTGGATGACTGACTGATTTAAAGAGAATGTGACGATTTTCCAAGATGAGAAAGCTGATCACAAATAAATACGTATATTTCCATGTGACACAGGTTATACACCTATTCCAATTGCCAGTGAAATTAGGCTTAAAAAGTACTAAATCTTAGACACTGGCACTTTGTCCTAATTTTGTTGTTATTTTTTGTAGAAAACTCAAACCCTGATCTTTCAAAAATATCTAATTGTAGCAAATTCCAGTGATTTCACTGGAGCTTGTTCTGGACACAGTGATTGCACATCTGTTTACACCACCAAGGTGTGCTGTCTGAGACAGCAGAGCTTTAATTCAGCACAGTATGTCGTCCCCTCACCAGCTTCCTACACGATTGGCATAGGTACGCTGTAGAACAGGAATAAGCAAAGGCTATTTCCATGAGTTTACAGATGTGTAATATTGTACTTACACTCAAAACACCAAACCATATTATAAATCAAATCCTGCTGCCTGTACACTCTGATTCCAGCAGGACAGCAGCTGGCAAAAAAATGCTACAGAATAACTTTATAGGCAAAAAATCCAGTGTTTTCCATGCAAAGCCCATTTATTCACATGTGAAGCAGTCTGATAGAGAAGCTTTAGATTACTTTTTTCCCATTTGTGCATTAGTTGCTCAGTACACTTGGGGGGAAAAAAAGTCCTACAATTATGTCCTTCTCTCAGAAAAGAATGGTTCTGCAAGTATTGCTATAGAGTTTCCCTTTTCTATAGTTTCTAACACAAAGTAGGGAAGGTTACATTCAAGCTGCACTAAATAGTTGTCTTCATTCCAGATCAGAGGATTAAGCTCAGGTTTAAAATTAAATGTAAATTACAATTAAGTATTCAGAAAACGTTAATTAAAAGTATTACGTTCCTGACTCATTTATTGCTCAGCAAGGGTTCCTAAGTGTCTTAGCTGGAGAAAGGAAGGGGCCATTCACATTCCCCCTTTTTGACCAAGTCATTGTACATGTCTTAGGTTATCCATTTGCAATTTAATGTAGTGCCGAGGCAAAGGTTTTCATTTTAAAGAAGCAATATTTCACAGCAAGATATCCTCCTGCAAGATGTAAAACAATCTTTTTCTAAAGCACTGGGAGTTAATCAGTCTTTCTCTTCATTGCTACAGAGAGGGTTCAAATGGCATAAGATGCTGATTACTTAGATCCCAGAGTCTATAGAAATCCCCATACGATTAAATTTTACTCCCTTTGTTAACAGATTTTAAGTAGTTTTCAAGTTAAAAAAAAAAAAAAAATAAGAAGAAAGTATTTTCTGAGCCTTCTGAATAATGATCATGTTACATCAGAGCACCAGATAAATGTATTAAGGTGGAGCTTGCAAATGTATAGCAGAAGGATCATTCCCTGTCACTGCATGTGCACTGGATGCATTTCAGACAATGCAGTGAGCCCATTTCATGGGAGCATTGCACGGCCCTTGCTTTTAAACCAAACTCCTTCAAAGACTCACACTAAAAATACCACACAGAACTAATGTGTACCAGTGGCAGCTCTTCTCCCGGCCCACTCGCAGCATTTCTCCTTCTCATTTGATCTTTACAGTTTCCATACTGGAGTGATTTGGTTTGCTGAATTCTGGAAATGTCTCAAGTTGAACTGCTAGTGTATTAACCTGCTGTACTGAGTCTCTTTTGTTTCTCTTCACCAGAGTGCTGCTTGCCAATTTTTACAACTACAGCAGATTTTACTATTCAAACAGAACCAGATGGAACACCAGTTCAAAGAACATGTCAGAATTAAATATTTCTTTTTTAATTAGTTGCTTCTGATTTATGCAAAAAAAAATTAACATAAGAGTGGGAGAATGTGCCATGAATCCAGATGCAACACAGCCCACACAAGCATTATCTTTTCTCTGTCAGAAACACACAGGCCTTTTCTTTCTTTTTTTCCTGTCTTTTATTTTTTCTTTTTTTGTTTCTGAATTACATTTTTCTTACATTTTCTGCATCTTTTCCATCTTGAACCAGTGCCCTAATAGTGACTGAAGTTCTCTTATGTAGATCGGTCATACTTTTTCATCATTATCTTAAATTTTCTCTGTCTGATCTGCCTCTAAAAAAAAAATACTGTTTTCAATGCTGCAATCCAGCATCAGTTTCTCAGTGTGACAGCAGCCTTTGAGTCAATTCTTTGTTTTCAGTTGGGAGAGTCTTTACACTTACATTTTTTCTGCTGCAGAAAAGGATTTGGGCAGAAGGTGAAGATTGTGAGGAATATTTCAACTGCTAAAGAAAGTTCATCTCCTTCTTGCTGCCAAGCATTCCTATTTCTTTGGCATGAATGTTTGTTCATCTTCTCTTTCATGCTTCCACATTTTTGCCAAGTCACATAAGCATCAGTTCAGCAAAGCACACTGACTGAGGACAGTTGTTGGGCGCAGACTAGAAGTTGAGCATGTGATTAGCTGCTTTCTCTTCTGGGGCTTTCAGGATGTAGCTGTCAAGGTCAATGAGAAAGACTTCATTGACTCAGGAGAGATCTTAGTGACAGCAATATTTTCTCCTCACTTTTGCATGAAGATCTGTGATGGTTTACAGCCTTAACTCTTTTTCACTTAAACCCAGGATGAAAATTAACACCTCGTCATTAATAAAGGAGTTGTGCTCTCGTAATGACTATTCATTTCAAGGACAAAGACTTTTGGAAGTAATTTTCCAACCAAGTTAATGAAACTATTTTCAGAATTTCTACTAGACCCTGAGCCATATATTCTTCTTTACTGTGCATTATATTCTTATTTACTTAAAGCTCAATAAATAAAGGAATTAAGTAATGGCTGTATATACATCATGGGAGACCATGATTGGTCAAATCAACAGCAACATCTATTAAGAAATATTAACTCTTGCTTAATCAAATATTTGACAGAAGAACAGTGAAGTGTCACAACAGTTAACTGGACTCAGAGCACTGTACACTATCTAGGGAAATGACACAGTTCTCTAAAAATATTTACTTTGGTATGTTGTGTCAAGTGACAGATCATACAGCTTTTCAAGCCACAAGAGGTGCCCGCAACAAAATCTTCCTGTTGTTAATCAAACGCCAGCACTTTGTTCTTTATTTTCTCAGGCTGTTGAACAGACCTACAGTAGGAGTGTTAAAAGCTGGTAAAACTGCTTCCTTGCTACATTCCCCTCAATGACTATATTTTATTTAGCAAAGCAGATTTTCATTCCGAAAATAAGGACTTCCATACTATGACATGGTTATGTATGGTGACAAGAAGCAACAATATTAAAGTTGTGTATGTTTTGTGTTGTTCTTCATGCAGCAGTTTGCTAAGATTTGCTACAGGATACATTGTGCAGAGCTGTTATTATTTTTTCTTCTATTTAACTGGTCTGTAATAAAATGCATATGCCACCCCTTGCATATCTATGTCTTAAAAATGTGTCACTCACCCACATCTTTCAGAGACAGTAAGACAGCAATAAAAATATTTTTGCTAAAAGATGTTGCAGAATAAATAGAGAGGAAGTAATTCATATGCAGAAACAGCTAGTGGCTTGCAATATGCTCTTGCAGGAAATAAATTGATTTTAGAAGTAGAAACAACTGAAGCTTTTTCTTACATGAACATTTCTCTCCACAAAAAAAAATCACACACTTGAGGTGTTCCTCATTTCTTGTAAGTTAGGGGCTCATTCATATAGACAAGTCTACTCCCAGTCTTGTACTTACAAATAAAGGCGGTCACATTGCAGCACAGGCAGTTATCAAAGGCTGTGTTTTTGGATAAGGCCTTAAGGCATAATTTTCCAAGAGAGATGTGCTTTTTAATCTGAATGAAAGTGAACAAAAATTAACTAGTGACATACTGCAGTTAGTCAAAGCTAAAACTCTGGTCATGGAAATGAAATGTCAAGACTTCAGTTTTGGAGACAGCTGCCTATCTCAGATCACAGCCATACAGCATGTAATAACTTAGAAAATTGCTTGCATCCTCTAAAATAAATACCAGATGTTTGTTTATCGTATGTGCAGAAAGTTAAATGTCAAATAATTGCAGAGAAATGCATTTGATGTTCATCTTCAAAAGTACTGTATTTCATCACCACCCTCTCCACAGTTGATTTTAACATGAAACACAAGTTTTTTAAACAAAAGGACAAAAAGGTCAAAACAAAAAGCTAGTTGTTAAAGATTTGTATTGCTATCTCAGCTGGAGGAGACTGAATCTAAGAAAAATGGGTTACCTCTGGTTGTGTTAACACTTGGAGACCTCTATGGAGGGGTCGTACTTAGCTGACTGGCAATTACGCAGACAGTTGGACTCTATAGGCGTAAATCCCCCAAAAACATAAGAGCTCCTATCTGTTTGGTGACACATCTGCACTAGATCTACTGCCCTCTGCAATGATTCCTCTGGATAACATGGTGCAGAAGAGCTGTGTCTTACCACAGCTACATTCTGGTACTTTCAGGTTCCAGTTGTTAATAGCAGCTGATGTAGCTGAACTTGAACTCTGAGCAGTCCCTGTGACATTTAGAAGGTGCATTTTTTGCATATTTTTGCATTTTACAGAAAGCAAAGTTTCAAAAGACATTGGAAAAAAAAATACGTCACAAAGTGATTAATGAAGGTGAGCTTAACAGCCCCTTAAGATGTGTCATGCAGTTTCCAAGGTAGTCTTCTACATAATTTATTTCTGTCACCTGACTTAGAGAAGAAGATTGGTACATTTAGAGCTTAATTTACAAACATACTCAGGCACGACAGAGGGGTACTCAGTGTTGCGGTTCTGTTTGTTTGCACCTGGAGAGGAGCAGTTCCTCTGGAGGCCACTGCAGAGAACTGTCAAAGGGAGGAAAACACCTTAAGCTCTGCCTCTCTCCTGGACCACTGCACTGAGTCACAGTTAGTACTTAAAATTTCCAACCCTTCTGCTTCTCTGCTGCTTAACCCCTTCTTTCTTGTTTGCACTGTTCCTTTCTCACAAAACACAGATGGAGAAAGGTTATTCTTTTTTCCTCTGCCAGCTTCTGAGCAAACACCCCCTGACATGTGGCAGGTCTGGGGTTACAGCTTGCTTTTGCAAGGGGTTTAAAGCCATGGCACAGAGCGGAACACTCGAGCCATCAGCCCCCAGGCACTCCAGGAGATGACTGCTGTTGACATAGTTGCAATTTTCAAGAAGTGTGTAAAGATTTGCTGATCTGGAGAGAGCACATCTCTGTGGAGAGATATTCCCCCCAATGACAAGAGATGCACCTCTCCTCCTGTACTCTGTTCCACAGTTACTGAGGCCAGGAATGCTTATGAGGTTGCCGCTTCCCTACCTACAGGCCATAAATTAGAGGTCTTCTCAGAGTGCCTCTCTCTCACAGTGAGCTGTTAACTTCTGGCAGGAGAATTTCTGCCTGCCTTTTGAACTCTGCCAGGTTTTAGGCATGAAGGTAGATGTATAATTATTTTATGTGTTTAGGACTTAGTTCTGGACAGCAGGATAGATGCTGTAGGATATTTAGTGCTGTGGAGATGTTTAAAAGACATATAGGTGAAGCTCTTAGGGACATGGTTTAGGGCTAGATTTAGGTTATGGTTCAACTTAATTATCTTAAGTGTCTCTTCCAACCAAAATAATTCTATGATTCTAAGAGTTAAGGGGTTGTATTGAATACCAGCATTAGGGATCAAGCAAAATTTGGGAGCCTGGAGTTCTTTGATGGGACAAGCCTGAGTCCCCTAACAGTCAGTGATGGTAGCTGTAATTGTTAGCTCAGACATCTACTAATCAAACCTTCCCCTAAACCCCCAATGTTAAATTTTAACTTGGCTTCAAATACCTAGAACTCTTGTAATAGACCATTGCTTGACTTTATTCACAATGAAGTACTTACTGTATATTAAAAAGCCCCTACTAGAATCATTTCAAATCAGTTGGAATGGTACAGGCTTGGGACCCTAATCATTTCAAAACTGAAGAGCTGTTTCAAATTGTAAGAGAAGCAGATCATTTAAATAACTTAGCTCTGCACTCCCTCAGACTTCCAGATTTTCAAGTGCACTTCAGCCTGGAAGTGAATGTGGCATTGGACATAACTCAGTGCAGCACACTTTACAATCAGCAGAGTACAGTTTGGAGAGCATTTGAAGTTAAGCTGAGATTGCTCAGCGCAATGATGCCCAGATTCCCCCATTAACTTTCAGATTGCAACAATCTAACATCTGAGACTCTCTAGTTACTTTAAATCACTTGATTGTTTTTGTAAGGTGGTGCTGGGATTTTTTTTTTTTTTTAAGCCTGAATTTTTTTATCACGACAAAACAAAATGTTGTAGTATTTCACCCCTAAAGACAAGGGCTAAAATGTTACGTATAGACTTTACCAGCCTTAAAACAGAGGCAGGAGCTTTGCCCTGAAAGCTGGTTCTATCTGTCACACACAAGGCTGCTATTCTTGTGTTGGAAGACTTGAAAATGCCTAGCATGACATGGGCATTGAGAGAGCAGCCAGTCTGTCCTCAATAGCCCTTCCTTCAGCCTTTCGAGAGAGAATGCAGAGCATGTTGATTTAACTGCTCAGTGCCTTTGGATATATGACATACGTCCAGGAAAAAGGATGCCTGTGGGACACAGGGGACATATATTCTGCATCCTGCTTACTTTGGAAATAATGAAAAAGCCCAAGACATTCATGAGACATTCACTTGAGAAGCGTTAATTCAACAGTCTGGACAACTGAAGTTTAGGGGGATAAATCACTCTGATTAATATTTTGTCAATGGTGTCATTTTATATTGAAATTAAATAGTTTGTTTTAGTAAACAAAAAGAAGGTTCTATCTGCAGAGAAAGAGCATGATAAATTTGATTTTAGTTGGTTTCTTGTTATGGCTAAAGAAAGGAAATGGCAGATGTTTCAAAGCTGTGGTCACCAACCTGGCTGTGAGACAGTTTTGTGACTAGTTTCAGCCATTTTGCATCTGGACTCGTGCACTGGGACAAGGATTTATTTTGCCAGCAGAACTGACTTGAGCAGCAGCACTCCTGCACCTCACATCCTCCTCTCAACTATGCCGGTACAGCTTATGTGATGCCACAGAGTGAACTAGATGAGGAAACAGAGCTGGATGACAAATCAATAACTGGGGGAGGGGAAGGTTAACCTAAATCACTTGTCCATTTGGTTGCAATGTAACTTCATGAGAGGAGAAAGACGAAGAATGAGTGAAGAGAGAAGGCCTCTAACACACATTCACGTGCACATCATAGCATTCATTTTTCCATCAAGTTAAAACTGCAATTATTTTCTAATGATTAAATTTCACTACTTTTGACAGTTGGAACAGAATTATTGCACTTGTGCTAATGCTTCTTTCTATTTTCTTCAAATACATTGTACAGTACGAGCAACTCATTTGCCTTTTTCCCAACAAAATCACACAGCGATTTGTAATTATCTTGTGACTAACTAATACACCACGGGGTTCTTTTCTCCTCTTCTGTTTGCAAGTGATGAGCTCCTGGGTTTTAGTAGAATTCTTGTTATCACTCCCTAAGTGCACAACTTTGATATTGTGCTATTAAGTTTCATCCAGTTTCTAATATTCCAGCCCTCAGGGTCATTCAGTTCTCACTCACTGCATGACTCTCCTCTGTATTGACAATGCCTTACAGCTATGTGTCCTCAGCGAATTTCATTAGTATCTATGCCAGATAGTTAGTGAAAGTACTAAGTAAGATTGTTCACCAGGCTGGTTCTTGAGGAACTTCTCTAGTAACTTCTCTGCAGTCTGGTCATTCACACTCACACTGATGGGGTCTCTGGTTCCACTGCCATAGAGGAAAGATAATCCTCTGGCACGTGAATAACCCTCCTGGCTAATCAGGCAAATGTTCCCATTACCTGTGATGACACTGTTTACAAAAGAGGAGATTAAGGCTATGTTATTATCAACAATATGCTGCAAATTCATTTATATAAAATCCTTATTATGTCTGTAAAACATGGAGGGGGGGTTGTAACTTCTGCATTACTGCCATGCTCTGAATAGGTTGTCCTCATGTCCCAATTAATTCCTTCTCACAGGTAGATCTAGGCCTACTCCGCTTTGTTTCTGGAATTGGGACCCAAGGAGCCATCTCAAAGGAAACAAAGAAAGAGTATTATCTGAAAACATACCGTGTAGATGTCAGCTCCAATGGAGAAGACTGGATTACACTGAAGGAGGGAAACAAGCCTGCTGTAAGTCTTTTCTCTTTTACCTCTCTTCAGCCAAAAAATAGGTTATTGAGCTGTCTAGTTACTATCAGTTGTTTAAAAAAAAAAAAAAAAAAAAAAAAGGAGGAATAAAGTATGACAAGCTTAATCGGTATGATCAGGGTTGACCATATCCCAAATCCAAAAGATAGTTATTGTCTCACTACTAATGGGCCCCAAAATTGTTTATCCAAAACCTAGCACACCCTGGAAAGGGTGCAGGGTGCTGCCCTGTCACATCCACCAGAATTTGAGTGGTTTGGGTCTTTTCCATGGAGTGTGCTGCTGTTTCCCAGTTTGCCTTAGATTACCTATGTGACCTTGAGGAAAACATTATAGGGAACCTTTTAGAAATATCTAGGTCCCTTATCTGCAGTGAAGCTCTGGATATGCAGTGTGTTAGTGCCTCAGCCCCCTGTGCATAGCCCTGTTGTCTTGCAGGAGTGCTGGCAAAGCCGTTAGTACTTTGTTAGACTCCCAAGCATCTCAGTGATGGTGGCCATGCAGACAGATAATTAGGCACATCTTTCCATCCTTATAGCTTTTTATCACCTTTCCATTTGTCAGCGGATTTGCTCTCTGTGACCTCCCAATGAAACAGCTTTAGACACTTATAAGAATAATCTTCATTATCTACTACCATGAGCATAAAGCTCGTTACTGAGAGGTCAATTCTGCTCCAACTCTCACATGAATAGTCCCAGTGAGGCTGTGCCTCCCTTCCCCACCTCGCTCAGGATGTGCCCGCAGCAGCATTCCCAGAGGCTGCCAGGGGCTGATGCAACTGGAAATGTTTTGTGGTGCCTCCCTTCAAAACAGTTTTTTTTGTGATCCTTCTCTGTAGACCCAGAACAACTGTGTAATATTAACTCTATCAGTATAACCATATCTAGCTGTAAATATTTCGTTACTGGTTTGTTCCTGATTCATCTGCAAGTGCTATGCCAAATCCACCACATTTATCTAATCAAAATGGTAGCAGTGTTTAACACATACATCTTTATTCTTTGAAGCACTTTGTAAAACAACAAAAAAAAAGTCCTGAGAGTTTCTTTTTGACAGGTATTATCCTGGTTTTATAAAGCAGGACTTTAGAAGGTCAAATGCCACAATGTAGGCACTGTGCAATGGTACATAAAGTTAGAATAACTGACCTGCCCAAAGTCATAAGAGAGCCAACACCACTGCTGCTATGAGACACAAGGTTTCCTGGCTCTGGTTCCTGTAATCTCTACAAATGCCTCTTTCAAAATGAGACCATGCCTGATATTCATTACCAGCCTTAATTTGTAAACTCTTCAAGAGTGTATTTTACATGAGTTTCTACTGTACATGCGCTTTGTAATTGGTGAGAACACTTCCTAAACTTCTGTTGCTTCTTCAGAGGGTTTATAAAAAAAACTCAGGTTTCTAAAATGGCAATATTTTGCTGTTGGTCAGGACAAGAAAATACTACGCACCAGTCTTCTGATATTTTTATTGAAAATAAAAGTTAAGGAGACTTTGCTACTGAAGGAACAACAAAAGCAGACAGCCACAGATCTCTTCAAGGAAGCCTCACATGAGTGTTGCACTATCCACATCTTAGGAGTTCCGTACTTCTGAGAAAAGATTTTTTTCCTCTGTCAGATCCAGACCTTAAGAAAACTACAGCAGGTCCTCCCAGAGAAAAAAAAGTTGCTGAAAAGAAATGTAACTCCATTTAAAATGTCTTGCTAGATATGAAACTCCTGTATTAAATTACTTGAGATATAACTGAGCCTGATGGGTTGACAGCTGTGTCCTCTGGCCTCCACTCCAAATTAGTGCACTTATTGCAAGTAACAAACAGGAAAGTAGACAATGTGTGTAAGAAATGGGAGAATCTCCCATAAAAGGAGAGAGGTTTGTATCCATGGAAAACAACAGGAAATTGTTCCTCTCTGCGTGAGGAAGAAGCAGGAAACTGAATCACCTTCTTTGGGCTAGAACATGGCAAGGTTTCGGCTTTGCTAGGAAGGAGCGCGTTGGCAGGATCCTCAACATGAAAGCACAGCACAGTCCTGTCCCTTCTTGTGGAAGTCTCATTGTTCATCTAATCTGACTGTTAGCCTCAGGGGACACAGCAAATCTTAGTGCCTGCTGTATAGATTTTAAATAGACTTCCATCTCTGTATGCAAGAAGAAGGAAAGTCTGAGTATTTGTTAAAAAGGATTTTTAAATGGAAGGTTAACAAAGCAAGGTTTGCATGATACACTCTGTAATTAAGCCCAAGGACAGCAAAATAATGTATGCTTTTATCTTAACTCCATATGGGATTTTTATGTGGTCTACCTGAAATCCAAACCTTTAATTTAGGCCTGAGGTTCTGCAGCTTTTTGCATCATTCTATGAGTGTACAGGGAATAAACCTGCCCTAAGGGCATATTCAAGGATTCTTCCAGGACACATCAGTCCTTGGGTGACAAAGACCAGTGTATGCCATTCCTGCATATAGACCTGGGCATCAGGAACACCTCAAAATGGGCAGGGAGTGGACAGACCCTGGTTGCACTCAGGTGCGCTTCTGCTCTCGGATGGCCCTGAGCTCTGGTCTGCTCTGCAGCCTTATGGTGTAATACGGGACTCCGCAGGTGGCGAGTATTTTTTAGTGTCACTAAACACCTTACATCTTCTTTTTTCCTCCCCGAGGAAAGCTTATCTGTCTGCAAAAATTGTGTTAGGAGGTCAGTGAAATCGTTCCCCACACAAATCTTTTGTCTTATCCTCCCCCACAATATAACCCTGTTTAGGCCTTGTGTCGTAACTAGCTGCAAAACACAGAATTACAACCACCATTTAAGAGAACGCCTAACAAATACGTATTTTTTCTTTCCACACGAAGGTGTTTCAAGGGAATAGCAATCCCACCGAGGTTGTTTACAGACCTTTTGCCAAACCAGTTTTAACACGGTTTGTGAGAATTAGACCTGTGTCTTGGGAAAATGGAGTATCACTGAGATTTGAAGTTTATGGCTGCAAGATAACAGGTAGGTCTTGAGAAGGACTTTAAAACCAAGGGAATTTATTAGGCCTATACTGTGGGTTTTATTTTTATGAGTGAAATGCATCTTCACTGTTTCCACTGTGGTCTGAATGTAGAAATGTAAAAAAAAAGAAACAAACCACAACAACCCAAACAACATCCTGTGTTCTCCGATTGCTGTTTTAGAATCATGTTTTAGGTGTTCAGCTTTAAGAAGTGGGGGGAAAAAAAGAAAAGTTTAATTACTTTTCTTGAAATTATTTTACAGCTCCATGCAAAAACCTGAGATATACTGAAAATCTGCAAATTCCCATCTTGTTTTTCCTTCCTAAATCTCCAGTCCCTCTCTCTCATTCTCTCATGCCTGCTACTTATAGGTAGTTCTCAGCAGGTTTCCCAAGAAACAAACATACATAACTAGGTTTAAAAGCATTACAAAGTACAAACACAGAGATCTAAAGCCTAATCAAGCAACTAGACATATAGCCAATTTCCTGCTAGGGATCACTATTGGAAGGTAACTCCTCTATGTCAAGCATTTAACTACTAAAATAACTGTCCAAAGTACTTTCTGCAAAAGGCATTCATTATTATAAAAATACTACCTGGGGAAACAAAAACAAAAAAAGAAGCAGGAATTTTTTTATAAGTCTTTTTTTCTAGTTTTAGGATTTCTATAACTCCAACAAAATGAAGACATTTTATATGTAAAGAGAAAATACAAGTTACAGATTAAAGAAAAGATTAATCATTGAAGATTTTTTTACAAATATGATTTTTCTAAAAAATATCTAGCATCATTTTATAGCAATTAATACAGTTAATTTGCACTAATTTTTAATATTTTTAGGGATTTTTGTTCCCTTGTGGTGTTTCATTAGTCTTAAAAATGTTTCTTAGGACTGGTTTACATACAGTAGGAAAACAAGATTACAGATTATGATGTTACAGAATTGCAGGTCATTCTATGAAATATTTTCAGATTAGATAAAGGTAATATCAACAGAACTGCTGCTGCGTTCTATAATGGAAATCTTAGTTCCTTGTTAGCAGCTTTTTCTACTTCTAGCTTTTATTTATCTGGGACAATAAAAATACTATTTAGCTTCTGTATCATTTGAGAAAGCCTGAGACACCAAAGAAACACAAAGGAAAATCTCAAATACAGCAATAAATTATATTCTACAGAATGTATAAAATATTTCCATTTCCAATGTTACCAAAATTAAGTAATCTGCACCCAGATTTGGGCTGATTTTTGAAGCTTTTTCTAGAGAAATATTCACAAATTCAGATGTGACCCTGCAGTCTGTGCCTTAGCAAGAAGAATAGAAAATAATAGAATAGGATTTTCTGATCCTTTTTGTTCCCATCAAGCCAGAAATACTCATGGTATTTTGGTACTTCCTGCCAAAACTAGGATGTGCAAGTTTGAACACATGAAAATTACATACTAATCCAAAAAGATTGTTTTGGATATAAGAAAGAAATAAGTAATTGCTTATTATAGTTGAACTGAGTGATATGTCCTGTTTTTGTTTTGGTGCTTGTTCAGATTAACTATTTATTTGTTTTTTTCTCTGTAGATTATCCCTGCTCTGGGATGCTGGGTATGGTGTCTGGGCTCATTCCTGACTCTCAGATTACCGCATCTACTCAAGTTGACCGAAACTGGATCCCAGAAAATGCTCGTCTCATAACAAGCCGTTCAGGTTGGGCGCTACCACCAACTACTCATCCATATACAAACGAATGGCTTCAGATTGACCTTGGTGAAGAAAAACAAGTGAGGGGCATAATCGTCCAAGGAGGCAAGCACCGAGAAAACAAAGTATTCATGAAAAAATTCAAAATTGGCTATAGCAACAATGGATCAGATTGGAAAATGATCATGGATTCCAGCAAGAAAAAGATAAAGGTAAGAAAGAAAAAGTTGCATTAAAAAAAAAAAAAAAAAAAGAGCTTGCATTAATTTTTTACACCTCTATCTCTGACCATAGAAAAGACACATGGTTGGGATGAAACCAAGCAGGAGGACTCCTAGGGCAGCAGGAGGGATGCTGTGGGAATGTTACCATGGCTGAGGGCAGGAGTTGGCCCTGGGATATTCACCTCTGTGGCAAAGGTTTTGTTTACTCAACAGATAGATCAGACTTGATTTCTGACAAGGGTGCTGTGTCTCTGTGGCCCTCCGTTACTCCAAAATCCCATACAATGGCAGTATGCCTGCCTGGACATGTTCCTGTGCGACCTCACCTAGGCGTTCCTGCTCCAGCAGGGGGATTGGACTAGATGATCTTTTGAGGTCCCTTCCAATCCCAAACATACTGTGATACTGTGACATGCAACACTGCCAAAAAAGTAGAGTCATTCTGCAGCTTTTCCACAGACACTGAATAAATTTATTTGAGACACTGAATTACTTTTCCTTTGCTTCTTTTTTGTCTGAGCTGTAGAACGAGAATAGTGTTATTTAACTCAATGGGGAACCTGCTGCATTTCTGAACTGCCTGTGGACTGCTTTGAGAGCTTCACAGGCTCTCTGTAATGGCCTGATCCAAGTTCCTCTGAAAGAGAGCAATGGAGTTTTTGATGTGTTATCCCATCCCAAGTAAAAAGTACTATTGTACTGTCACAAGTGAAGCATCTTGGAGGTTGCTTGGGAACAAAGGGCAGCTGGTTCATAGTTTCAAGCAGAAACTGCAACACATTTACAGAACAGGGGCAAACGAATTGCTGGGTTAGATGCCAAGGGAAAGAAAATTAGTGTGGCCCAGAAAAGTTTCTGGAAATGCACCTATTTTGTTTTTTCTTTGAGTGTAGGCTTTTCAGGATATGACTGTTTAGCTTATTTACCCCAAATTCCATTTTGTTATTTTTGCTCACAAAGTTCATTTTTGCCTCACGAGGCATAACCCTTTTTCAGCCACAACCTGTTCCTTGAGGAAAATGGTGGGCATACCATCTTGTTTAGAAACTGATGCTGCAGTACTGGGATGATGGGGGAATCATATACCAAAAATGCGCCCTCAAAAGTCAAATTGGTGTGGTGCTTGGCAGATGGGAATGCTGAGAGTTGCTCCATATCTCAGCTGAGTTAGTCTGAAAATAAGATGTAAAAGCTGTTTTGCTATAAAGACTCATCTATTGGACAAACCTATGTTTCCTTAAAGGAAAAACTGGGTGGGCCCATGGATGTAGCTTTCCCAGGCACATTTGGTAAATATTGGACTTCATTCTCTCCTGTTTTAATCTCACTGAATATGTCTGCATTTTCTCACTTCTCATCACTTTTCATCATTTGTTTTGGGGATTAAAACTAAATGAATTCAGCCTTTGCAGTCAGCTCCTTTCTCTTGTTACCATGAGTTTTGACTTCATCATAAAGTGTGAAGAGAGTGTAAATCAACAATGGGATCTAACCACTTTCTTTCTAAAATAGATGTTGTTTTGACATGTACTTCTACACTGTGGCTCAACGAGGGAAAAAAATAATGCCATATGCTTTCAAAGCAGAGCACCGTCTGCTGTATGGCTTTCTGTTTTTTAATATGAGCACTTGCCATCATTGTCAGAAGTTAGCAGTTTGACAAGAAAACTAGTGTGCTAACTAACGCACTGAGCCCATCCCCGGCTTTCATCACCAGCAGAAATAAACTTTCAAGATTAATGGAATGGGGAGGGCTGGAATTCAAACCTCTTGTAACATAATTATAATCCTTCCCAAAAATTTAAGACAGTTAATAAACTTTCTTCTGAAGCACAAGTTTTTGTCAAAGAGAATCAGATAAATCCTACAATTTGGGAGTCTGAGAGATTTAGAATGTTAATACAGGAACATAGTATTTTTAAACGTAAGTGGAGCTGGATGGGACACAATGCTAGAATGAGTCACAGCAGGAATGTGGATTAGAATCAGCCCTGTTACATGAAATGAAACACATCGTTTCACCTGGTTAATGTCTTGACTTTCAATAAACAAACAACTGCATTTTAAGAAAAGAAAGAGCAATGACAAGCTAAACATAACAGAATATGTCCACAGGATGAAACATCACCTTGTTTCTCAACATGACCTTGTCATCCATGCCGGCAGCTCCTTTCACTAAGACTACCAGAACTCTGTCCTCTGTGGCTGACCCAATTTCTGCTGGTTTTGGATGTGCAGAAAGTTCCCCCCTTTAGCCTAGCTCAAGCACTCAAAGGACTGAACATCAGTCAGATTGTCAAACAGCATCACAGAATGCCATTTTTTTTCAAGATACAGTTAGTATTTCTTCTCCATAGTCTAACTCAAGCCTACTCAATGAACTCAGCTTTCTCTTTCATACTTCTTTCCTCCTTCCACTTACCTACTGATGACCTTTTTGGGGTTTTTTTACACCTTCTTTCATGATTTCTGGTACAATAAAATTCTGACTACCTTGTCGTTTGCAACAATCCTTTAATTTTTTTCTGCCACATTTATTTTGATTTTAAAAGACATTAGGAAGAATCTTGCTCCTCACACCAGTTTAGCTTTTCTTTAGCTATTATTTATCATAACTTATCTTTGTAACGAAGTAAAGCAATTTGTGACATAGCCTGTATGAAAGACACTCACAAAGTGAAGTTTTACTGTATATCCCTCTCTCATCCCTGACAAAGAATACCAGTACATATTTTAAATGAGCAGTCAAAATTGAATCACAGGCAGCTCTGCACTACAAAGGACAATGATTCAATATAATTATGATTCAATATAATTCTAGATGCCTATTGAATTCTAATGTCTATGTGTCAGTACTCCAGTACTGATGTCTTTTATAAAACAGTTTTCATTATTATATGTTGCTATTAAGACTACTATTAAAAAGGAAGCAAGGATTCCTCAGATACATGTGTCTGTCTACTTTTTACATATAAAGTGGCATTCATTCTTTCTTATATGGTAGGTAGCTTTTCTGATCATTTGCACTATACTGTTATTCAAATATAATAATATGTAGTTGCATGTTAATTAGATCTGACAGGCTATCTACATGTGAATCCTTGACAACTCTCTTCCAAGCACTGGCAGAACACCAGGTCAACCAGTGCCCTTTGAAGCCACCTTGGAGGTACAATCTCTCCTAAGAAATAGAAGCAGAAGCATTAATGTTGAAATTATTTTTTTAATTTAGTAGGTTACAGTCTCCTACCATTATTGGCTTTTGTGACTGTCACTCTAACCAATGGCCAGAAAGGATTGTGGAGCATTGGTTCATAATGCAGATGTGTACAGTCAAAACAAGCAAGGCTTTTAGGACTGCACTGAAAACACAAGCAACAATCAGTTTTAACTATACTGGTTTTGTGCCTTGGGAAATACAGGCAGCTTTTCTCGTTGCTTCTGATTTATCTGCGCCCAGATCAACAGGAGGAGTTCATTGCAGGTTGGGTTTTGTTCTCATCCAAAATGAAAGACGTCTGGTGGTTTCTTCTTGAAGAAGGCTTCAGGATTCACAGCTAAGAGTTGGAAATATAAATAGCACTTGAAATCTCAAATTCGAACTCCAGCTCAAATAAGATGTTTTTTAATATTTTGCCATTTAAGTAATTAATACAAAAATAGAGAATACTTTTTCTTCACTGTTATATACGTGTTCCTATTTTGTACTTTAGAGTATTCTCGATATGATATTCCAAAGTCATTTTTTACCATAGAATAGGGTAAAAATAACTCCTTTTCCCTAACTTGGGTTATAAACTCTTCATGGCAATGACTGCTTCTTTGTACAGTTAATTCATTCTAAGGACTAATCGTCTCCATGGAGGCACCCAAGGTGTTGCTATAAGTACAGATTAGAACTTCTATATGCAAAAGATCACTGACAAGAGAAGCTGAAGGTATCAAACAAATGCCATTGAGAGCTGCATTATGGCTGAAGAACCCAGAGTGCAACTCGGAGAAGAGATTTTTGTCTGAAAGGTACATTTGCTGACCTTCCTTGCCCGTTAGATTATATTGCAGTTTTGTCAGGAAGCAGCTTTCTTCTTTCTTTCTTTTTATTCTTATTCAATAGCAGGCTCACTGGAAGAACTCTTGCAGTTACTGTTCCTGGAGTTTAATTTATGCCTTTTGAAATAACTACAACTTGTGAAACTCTGTCACTGGGGGAAATCAAATTGAAATTTTCTCTTGAATAGTTGGATTATTATTGTAACCACTTAAAAGGTGACAGGATCTTCACCTCAGCCATTTTTTTTTCCCTCAGAAGTGTTGAAAATGTCACCCAGTTAAACCCCAGATCAGAGCGTCATTTAAAAACATGTCTCATTAAACACTCAGCTCTTGTTATGACCCTGATGGATTGGTTGCTACTGAATTTATGAAAAATGAAATGCATTACTTTTCCAAGCAGCTTTAACTATGTATTTTCCATTCTCATTTAGGGGAGGAATGCCTGGCACTTATCAAGCGGTTAGAGTCTGGCCTACCGCTCCCCTAATTCAAAGGCTAGAGAATGAAGCAAAAAAAAGATAATTGAGATAATTGTTGAAAATAGCTTCTTTTTTTTTTTTTTTTTGTTTTAAACAAGTAGCATTTGTCATGCTTTGCAGACTTTTGAAGGCAACACCAACTATGACACGCCTGAACTGCGGACTTTTGAACCTGTAGTGACAAGATTCATCCGTGTCTACCCTGAGAGAGCCACACACGGTGGATTGGGGCTGCGAATGGAGCTGCTGGGCTGTGAACTTGAAGGTAATTGCTCTGCTAGAGATGAACGCACTTTATTATTTTCATAAATATATTCTCCGCTTGCACTACTTCTGAACACTGCTGTGTCTGTACAGGCAGCACATTGGACTCTCGCTTCCATGACTGTCATTAGTGCTGTTTCTTGGCCTAATCAGTTCCTTCTCTGCAGACATTTGAATATGCCCAAGGCACAAATATTATTCTTTCTGCCGTTTCTTTGTTGAATCACAGTGATATTCTCCACATGGTTTTCTATTCCCTTAAGCAGCCTTATGATTATACTTTCGAGAAGCACAGAGCTATTAGGACATAATAGACAGGAACTTATATTTTATGTTACCATGATACAACCCTGGAAGAGATGTTTTCTGGGAATGCAGAGGGATCTTTACGCTAAATATAGCAATTATGTCCCTTGCTCCATTAAAGGATGCGAAAGTCACACCAGACAGCATGGTGGGCAATGATTACTTGGCTGGACAGGCTCTGTGCTGTTCCTTTTGGGGGGCAGAGGTTCCTCACCAAGCTTTAATTTTGCAAGACTATGTAGGAGATGAAAGCCCAGGAAAAGCAAAGTTTAGACTTTATCCTTGGACTGTGACATGAATTTAAGCTTTGATTCTTATTACATAAACAATAATTATTTAACTTTGTAGATAACTACAGATAACACTACATGAATTTCACAATTTCATCTGTTGGATGATGGTCTAGTGGTGTGGCTTATAAACCACACAGCTTAACAATACACAGAGTAATGAACCATGTTAGTCAGGGTTTCATATGATACCTTGTATAGAAGTAGCTGAACAGGCTCTCAAGATGAATGGAACCGACTGCTCTGCCTCCGTTTCTTTCTCACCATTTCTCCCCCAAGGCGGAAGAGTGGGAGGCGTTTGCTGTGAGAACTGAAGAGTTCTGTGTTGTTTTTTTAGTGAAGGCCAGCTTGAATAAGTGTACTTTTTGCTTGGCCCGGAAAGTGGGGAGGTTGGAAATACTTCTTAGTTCCTCCAGGAAGTCCTCCTTTCCTGTGGGAATACTTACTTCATGCAGACTATTGTGCTACTAGCTCAGAAAAAAAAAGAGAAAACCCAGCACCTGCCTCATGTAAACCCATCACCTGTGGGCAAAGTCCTTCAGCCATGGGGCTCCTGTAGCCACCTAGACATCATGAAGTGAGTCTGTAGACCACCTTACAAGAACACGTTGCTCAGTGAGATGGAGGAGCCAAAGAGAAGACTGACCAGGCAAAATGCCTTTGCTTTTAGGAAAACTGCAGCAGCAAGTATAATTTTTCCCTGCAACACATGTACTTGCATTTGTTTTCCTGCTATGGTGTATTTTTGAAGGATGCTCACCAGTAGGTTACCTGAAGATAGGTGAGGTCAATTCCCATTTACCTGTAGGAGAAGCACAATAGGACAACTTTGTGGTATAACTGTATCTTAAGGAGGGAGCTGAATGAAGAGTCGTCACTTGAGATTTACTAAGCAGGAAAGGAGGTGAGATGAGAAAAGAAGTATGGAGATAGGCACAGAGAGGAGTAAAAATCAGTTCTCTAGCAGTAACGAGCAAGGGGAAGTTTCATGTGCTCAAAGCATCCCAGGGGGTGCTTGTATGAAATGGTGGCAGAGATGTAGGCAAGCTTGAGGCTACACAGGGGCATGAAGATCAAGACAAGAAACTTGATGTAGAAAGCTAGAGAGAGCTCCCAGAGGGGTTTTTTAAGTGATGTGGGGAATAGATGTTCTGCATAATTCATAATAGGTATAGAATTGTTTCTTTTGCTAGGGCTAGATTGTACCTGTAAAGTGTAGGTCGAGATCCTGAAGAGCCATGTTTCATCCCAAAGTATAGCTACTTCAGAAACTACTATTCCTCCTGGCATTCTCAGGCCAAGAAATCAGTGCATGAGATCTTATGTGACTAGTGGGCTCTGGGAGCAGTAGAAGGATAAAGAACAACCTGGTGCATTATTGCAGAGCTTATAATGAGAGCAAAACATTTTTAATGAACATAACAGTGGATAAGAACAGACAAAAGCCTGGATCACATTCCCAGAGTAGTTATCTCAAGCCAGGGAACTATACATGTAGCACAAAACATGAACCTGAACATAACACCAAGTACCTGTATTCTGATTTTCCAGATGTGGTATGTTTTACAGATACTGCAGTATAGATACATTTTCTGGCACTTTGCACAGATCTCAAGCTTTTAACTATTACCAAAGGTCGGACTTTTACTGGTTATGCAGCAGCTACCGGAAAGCAATCACCAATGAGAAACAGGCAGGTGTCCGGGAGGGCCACCATCACCAATGTCTTATTTATAACTTCAACAAAAACAAAAGAAACTCCTTCCATATCTCCTCATTGAGCACAAAGTGATTCTACATCACACTGGCTTCCTTCCACTGTTACCAGGACTCTGCTCAGACATTTCCTCTCTTACATGTGCACTGCAAACAGGATTCTTCAGCAATATGTGGTGGGTGCTTGAGAATTACCACCCTGAGCATGCACCTCTCCTGCTCCTCTGTGCAGTCCCACTCTCAGGCACTTTGGCCTGCAATGAAATTATGGGGTTTCTAGCCCTCGCCAAGTCTCCTGTTCTGCCTTGCCAGGCTTTCAGTCTTTGTTGGTAGGAACAGCAAACACTCAGTGAACAGGCAGGCTGAGGCTTTGCAGCCCAGCCCCGCTCAGCTCTTGAGCTCCGGTACGGCAGCGTGCCTTGGCACAAGGAGGCACAACAGGTACGTCCCATTGCAATGAAATACTAATTAACCTTCCAAGTAGAGTTACTTCATTCCTCAGATACAATACATGAGGGCAGCATAGGGTGCTCATCAAAATATCACTGCAAATTGCATGCTGATTCTCCAGCACATTTTAACTGAACAACTGGGTTTTGTTTCAGCTCCTACGGCCGTCCCTACCGTTTCTGAAGGCAAACCCATGGATGAGTGTGATGATGACCAGGCAAACTGTCACAGTGGCACAGGTGATGACTACCAACTGACAGGTGCAGAAACCATCCTCATTCCATTGCAGCTTCATTGTAGCTCATATCCATCACCAGTTACCAGCTAAACATTTGCACTGATTTAATCACTCAACATAAATGGACATTGGTATGCAGTTCGCATTGTCAGTGCTGTCATAACACAGGCATCTGCCTTTTACATAGGACAATACTTTTGATTGTTTTCTCAGCTATGTAATTTTTGAAGCAAATAATAGTGACTGGCTGGAAGAGAGGGCATTTTTTTTAGCAGAAATTGTGTCTAATCAAATGTCCTAATCAAACTTTTTCTTATTAAGAAAAAAAACTGGACAAACCTTTTGAGGTTTATTATCTTAGACTGAAGAACTCAAAATTAAATATTGTTTAGATTCAAGATATATAAATGCTTCCATACCTAAAATTTAGCATAGAACTCAGATCTCAGCCCCCAACTCTTCCCAGACAGAAACAAAGCAGATTTGTTTCATCAAAACATACTCATACTGCCAGATATATTTCCATGAGCTTACCCACCAACACTGAATTACAGCCACAGAGGGGCTGATGTTCTTCAAGCTGCCATCACTAGCAGAAAGATAGGAGGGAGAAACATAACATAGTCTGTTTCTGGAACAGAGGAAGCTTGCTAGTTTTCATATTTTCCCACTTTTGCACAAAACCACTGTCGTGAGAGAGCTGATACTGCACCACTACATTTTTGATCTCTTCTTGGATGTTACTTGCTCCTCAAAGCTCTGCATCTGTTTGATGAGATCTTCCTGTAGCAGATCTACACATCTACAGTAAGTGAGCCTGTTTTTGGACACAGTGGCACGAGTTATTTCATCACTGCTCCCTGGTGTACTTATCTAATAAATGTTTATTGCTTCTTATATCCATGATATAAAATATCATTAAAATCTGGCAATAACTGTCCAAGACGACATTGGGAAACCTTAGGTAAGAGATTGGCTTTTTGGAAGCAGCCAAGTAGAACATCTGACAGCAGCTATTAATACAAGTGAAAGTGCAGTTTCAGCATCAAACCCTTTCTGAGCTTTGCCAATGTCTCCTGTAAATGCATGTTGCAAACCGTAAATTGAAAAACAATTCTTGAGTAGAAAAGACACCGCACGGTCACTGTCACTGCTTTTCAAATCAGTGTCTCAGATGAATCTTATTCTTTTTGAAAACAGCCATGCAGGGAGTCTGACAAAATAGTCTGTATTGTGTTAAGGTAGCTCAGAAAGCTTTCAGTGTTACTAAACATCGTAATTTATTTATTTTTCTGAAAGAAAAGCGCCAGGTCAGGAAATGCTGAGGCTTCCTGCAAAGCCTTACACTGAGGGCTGGCTTGCAAAGCCCAGTAGGTAGAGACATATCTCACATAGATGGAGGCTGCACGAGAGGAACGAGACAGATCTATTCCTGTTCACTCATAGTCTTTGCACTTCAGGGATCTCAGGACTGCATCCCACGTGTCCCTTAGGGAAAGCTTATTGAGCAGAAGAAACTCCCTCTGGCAATTATTGCAGGTGTGCTTAGGGAGTAGTTTATAATCTCTAAAACAAGGGAACAGCCACCAGCCTTCCTAAGCACTGGCTCAGTTGGGGAGCTGAACTGATTTCAGCAATAAAATTGAAAATTACTACATTGCCTTTTTACGAAAGTGAAGACATGTGAGTATGATTTATTACTCCTAGAAACCCTGAGCAGTGCACACCCAGTTCTTCTGGACACTGTAGAAACACTGCATTGTGCGCATGATGTTATTCATGACACTAAAATCCACAGATACGATTTTACCAATAATTCAATTGTAAACACTCTTGTCTTCCTCCAAAATGCATAGAAGGAAAGTATGCAAATCTCATGGCCCATTATGGGTAGCAGGGCAGCGCAGAGGGGATTTCATCAGTGCCTTACCCTCTTTAATGCACTCCCCATGCGAGCGTAGTGCCTGCACTCTCATGGGTACAACTGTTAGAGCCACTTCCCTGATAGCACTTGCACATCTGTGAGTATCACAGTGAAGCCTCCCTTGCAATTAACTGTAATTGTGCTGTAGGCCAGACTCCTTCCCGCTCTATTGGGACCCCATACAGAGCTACTCTATTTGTGTGGCTTATAGCATTTCCCGTCAGATCATTCTCACAAACATAAAGCTGATATAGCTTGGGCATTCATTCTCATTGGAAGTCATCATAGTCATCCTTTCTATAATGCTTTAAGCACTTGCTTGCTAGAGAAAATAAAAGCCATTGACTGGCAATCAGCACCCCACTGAGCATTTATAATTGTGCTAATTTGCTTTTTGTTTCCTTTATCAATATGAGGCTTACTTTAAAAAGTCAAGTATTTTAAAAATATCAATTAGTGAGCTCAGGAGAGGGCCATGACCCCACTCACCTCTTGTTCATCTGCTTAAAGTAGAAGACAAAGGGGAAGTCCTTAATTCCTCCTGCTCTTTGAGACAGACCTGAAACTTGCCTTAGACTGTAGCCTAAAGCCAGGCAATTCCCATGCACCTCTGGTGAGCTGGTCTCACAAGGCACCTGCAAAACAACCCAGAGGTAGGACCCAGCCTGGCAGGGGCTGAAGGACCTCACATCCCTGATGTGCACAAACTGGTGGCTGCTAGCAGGTGCTATGGACATCAGGCACTATCTTCTCATGTGATTTGGAGCAAGTCGGTGTCTATAAAATAAGAACAGCCACAGGACTGTGGTGAGGATTGATTAGCTGATGTTTGCAAGGACTACAAAGATATACAGCTTTATTTAATTATGAGGTTTTGTTTTCTTTTTTGATAAAGAAAACCAGTTCTCTAATGTCATATTTTCCTGCTTAAGCTCACATACTCAGTTACCTACAGGTCTAATAAAGATGGTGATATTTCAGATTTATATGTAGGATATTCCTAATGACTGCTGTGTCCTTTGTTGTATCCCATGTATCATGATATGCATAATTTCTTTTCCAGGTGGTACTACCGTGCTGAATACAGAAAAGCCAACAGTAATAGACAATACATTACAACCAGGTAAAAATAATATATCCATATATTTTCTTATCAGAAACATAATAAATTCCATAACCAAATTTCATACCAGAGACAAAATAATGGATTGCAGCACTTCCTGACTTCCCATTCCCTAAAAGTCTCTGAAGTAAAGAAGCATCTGGTCTCTCAGCACTGTACGGTAAATGTTTTTTTCCTTTCATCCACATGTAGACACAGCGAAGAACAAGATTTCCTTCTGCATCAGCAAATGCCAAATGCTGACAAAATTAAGCTAATTTAATCACACAGTGCACTCTGTTTAAATGTGGCAGGTCAGTGACACAAAGTGTGTTTACAAACTCCGGGAAAACAAAAACAAAGCCACAAGGCCCACTCACTCTTTATACCCATGCTTTTACAAAGCTAAGACAAGTAAAGTTTGCCAGTTTTCTCCACCAGAGAGCTGGCAGAATTGCAATATTGTTTTTATCAAGTTTTCTCAAAATGGCGTTACATAAACTGCTACCATAAACTTGAAAAGGGAAAAAACAAGTTATCACTGGCAGCAGGTCCTTTTACTTAATCAATACAATAACTAGCAGCTTTTAAAATCTTTAGTTTACTGCTTCCACGGTTTTCATACCATTTTTTAATATCCTGTACAATTTACTGGGAGTGCGGGAAATTATAGATTCGGGCAGAAAACCCAAACTCCAAAAACCGTGAGCAGCAGTTTGAAATCCTTTGCACTAATAATTCTAGAGCAGGAAAGAGGTCAGTTTTCAGTTACTCCCATTTCCTCCATTAATGTACAGTCAGGCACAGTCTTGCAAGTGATTTATTAATGGGGTGGGTAAGTGTTTATCATTGTTTCCTCAAGCGTGTGATACAATTCGCTCTTGCCTCAAGTAAAAGAAAGGACTAATAATGCAAAAGTTTCCTAAAGGACACTGATGATGTCGAGCTGATTAAGAGGTAAAGCTGACTTATCTCAGACGTTGTTCCCAGTCTCGGCCTCTGTGTTCTGATATTGCAGAGGCAAAGGCTTTTACTCCCCTCAAAATTTGTCTCCAGGGTCATTCAGTTGGCTTGGTCAGCATATGCTATTCCTAGCTCTGCCCTGCTTTATGAGCAGAGGGAGGCTGTGGAGTACCGGAGCGATGCAAACACAATGGCAGGCTGGCCTGCCTCCGATCTTTTGAGGTCCCTGACATTCTGTGATTTTGTGATTCACGGGACACACCTCCACACCGCGGTTCCCCAGTCCGCACTGGACTGGAGGGCTACTGGAGATGGTGGATGCAAAGGAAAAAAGGATACTGTGCTGTGGTTTTAGAGTAAGACATTTCAGTTTTTATGTCTGAAACGATCTTTTAGCTTTCTATTTTGCTGAAATGAAGGATTTTTTTATAGACTTTTTTTTTCTTACCTTTAAACAAATTTCAAATTCATAAAGTGCCTCTGAGTAATGCGGTTTTCCTCCCTCCTCCCCAGTGCCAGTTGTGTTTACAGGTAGTGTTTAATCCCCTTTGCTTGGGTGGGAATCTCCAGTAACAAACTGACTGTTTCTGCCAGAGATTAAGATATCCTCATTTTCTCTCCTTCCTTTCCTCCTGAACCACCTTTGCTTACTCTGTGATGAGCCAAGTGTTTTTCTCTGCTAAAGGAGTTTCTGAGGTTCCCTTCAGAGCATGCCAGTGCTACTTCCCTGCATTGTGCTGGTAGGAACTGTTTCCTTCCAGGGAATAAGGGACGAGTTCACATCCCAAACTCCAGGCTCCCACATGGCAGCACATTACAAAGATCATAGATAGAGATCAGTCAGATGCTAATAAATAAGAATAAGGTTTCCAGAATCTCCAGTTTAAGACATAAAGGTTTCCAGCTGCTTCATAAGCCCTCACTGAAAACCAGCCAGAAAATTCCCAAAAAGGGGCAGATGGAAATTCTCCTCAACATGGGGAAGCCCCTCCTGGTATGAAGGTGGTTTAAGAATTTCCTTCTGCTGAAGGGGCACACTGGACCCGGGAGGCACAATGAAGCACATCAGAGCAAGGAGCCATGCAGCTGGGAGCTGTGGTAGCCACAAATAATGTAGTTTAAACTGGTCTTGAAGTTACAGAGCTGCTCAGGGGCCTCTCTGGCCCTCAGCTGGCTGAGTATCAGGGAATCACTACACTCCAGCACTTTCAGCTATTTTTAAACCGAACAAGGTATGAATTTAACACACCAAGGCCTTCAGCTTCAGCCTTAATTCCATCTAAGGGCTGGTTTACCTTAAGATGCTAATACAGCTTGAGGGAAACAGTGAACTCCAAGCCATCGAGCTATTCCAGTCGCAGGATGCAGGCTCCAGCAGGTAGCTCTGCACCGGGCCAGCACTGGCCACAGCAGCTCGTGCCCTGCCCTCTCAGTAGCAGCACCTGCTGCAGCACAGGTACTTCTGCAAGAGGTGCTGGTACCATGTATTGCTGTCCTCCTGCCTGCATTCCAGCCTGCAAATACCCCTAATCTTGTTATCCTAGACTAACACGTCTGTGTGTGTCAAAGCCTGAGACTATCCTATTCTGACCAGCTTTCATACACTATGGAAACAGTTAAGAGCAAATAACTGGAAAGCCTCCATGTGTAAACAAGCTTTCCATCAAGGAGACTTTTACAGTTCATTTCAAGAGGAACGATTTGTGAGAAAATAACAAAGAATCATTATTTCAAACTACTAGAATGTTTAAAGGTTTGGATTTTTTTTAAGAGAGGATCTACTTTCTTCCTCAAACTTAAAAAGATACCTTTAACAAATCTGCCTGTCAAGGTAAATACCTTTCACGCCTTAGTCCTAAGAATCACCAACATCAAGTCTTTTTGAACACATCTTTTACATTCCAGAGGACTATTTGAAATGCTTGGCTCCTAGCTATTTACATACAGAGTAAGCTGTTCATTTACATTATGTGCTCTCAGTGTGTAAGCTCAGTCCTTTGTAAAGCAGACTGTTCAAGAAGTATACTGTTTTTCACACATAACAGCTATTTCAGAAAATATAATCAAGAAATCCTGAGGTCAAAATCTATGCTGAGAAATCATATAAAGGTAGAATAAGTCTGATTCCCATTTATAGTGGGACAACTTTGCATCAATAAATGGATATTAAAGCAGTTAAATTATCATTTTCTATCATTTAAGGTAATTCTGTGCTGCCAGCATAAGTGGTATAAAAAGGTGAAATGCAAATACGAATCAGACCCAGTATACTGCTTTGAAGTGGTCCAAATTATGTTTGTAATCTTCCATTTTAATGTTGATTTACCCTTTGGCAAGAGCATCCTATAGAGAATTTTCATAGCATCTTCAATGCCATCATGCTCCTTCTTGCCGGTTGTTGGAGGAGTTATAAAAACATGTCAAAGTCTGTGGGCCACAAAAGATTAATGGACTTGCAAGAAACTCACTCAACTAGATTTTCAAATTACTTTCTTGTTCGTATGCAGTAATGGTTCCAGCTGTGAGCAAGATGTGGTCAAGAAGTACAGCTGTTGGTTATTCTTTGAGAGGATAAATCTGTTTTAATTCAGTGTCACGTACCCTACATTTTGAAAAAGGCATATGGGATTTCGTCACACCTCCCTCTCAGATTCTTATCTGAACTGCTGCTATTTGGTTACATAATAGCTGGTTTTCTTCATCCTCTCCACACACACAAACCTGGAGATCAGTCACCCATTGGCAAGAGAATTATCCCAGCATGGGAATGGGCCAGTGCTGTAGAGGGAGCCCACCAAAAGCTACTCAGCCCTGTTTTCCTTCCTTCCACCAGAGCTGCCCAGCTATAGTTCAAGGACAAAGAGGACAGATTGCCTGTATCTTACTGTGAGCTACTGTATCAGCCCCCTGGGACCTTTAATAGAAGTGTTGAATTATTCTGTCTTCTGCTGGAGCAGATCCATTGTCCATACAGCTAATGAACCTATCCTGATGCTACAAGTGTCTATTATTAATTGGCTATCAGGTCTATTTTTTCTTTTTATGGGTCCCTGGGAGAAGCATTGGAAGAGACATAAGAATAGACAATAAGAGATGGCATATTTAAGGAGCCCATAAAATAAGAGCACTCTGAAATGCTTTGCCTTTGACCTTCAATCCCATTGCTGTGATTGTCTAAGGAATGTATTAACACAATTGCTTTTGAAAAAACAACTGGAACCTAGCAAGAAATAGCTAACTGAGAGCAGGTCACTGGTCAAATCTTTCTCAATTTCAGGGGATTCTCATTAACTTCTTCATGGAAAATAAGTTCATTTTTATGATACACCATACCATCTGCAAGACCAAAGCCAAGGAACATAGGCATAGCCAAAGCATATCAGACTTAGGCTCTTTGCCAGTTTCCAGGACTACGTATTTCAAATGAAAGAGCTAGGAATTCTTTATTAGGTGGTGCTGTGAAATTTAGTTCTGCTTTGAAACTTTGATTAGAGATCTCAGGGTTCAGAGCTGGTTTCAGTCCATGAAGCAAAAGGCTTTTGTCACCCCCCGCACTTTAGAATTAACAATTAAATTCTGGATATTTTCCTTATCCACTTCAGTGTCTGGTTCTCTTTGAATTCTGTTCCACCTTAACAGCATTCAAGGGAAACAAGTCTTGCTCACATCACATGAGATTTTTTTTCCTTTGATCCATGTTGAACTTCACTGGATATCTGAGTTCTCGGGCTATGCGATGGAGAAAACAGAATAATCTTCCTTCTCTGTATTCCTCACCCATTTACATACTTCTCCTGTGTCTTCTGCTATTTATTTTTATTCAGAGTTGAACAATACCAGTCCTTTCAACCTCTTTGTGCTCTCTGCTCCTTTATGCTGTGTGATATCTTCAGATTGATGTGATCTATCTACCACTGTTCTCTTTTCTTGTGGTTTGAATACCACACAGGCTATCACGGTATAATCCTTCTGGATTAATAAGATTAATTTTGTTTTACGTTTTCTTATACCTTTTCTAAAGTTCTGTTTCATGGTTCTGATGTCAAAGTCATGCAATATAGCTCTCCCTAGGCCTCCTTGACAATGAAAAGCTATTTTTCACAAACTTAAAAACCTTTAATTCATTTCAATGTCACTCAGTTTCTTTAAAAACTGCCCTTGATTTTCAGATGTCCCCTTTTGGGCAAGATGTCTTTGATCATGGCCCCATTACCTAGAAAAAGAAAAAAAACATATACTGAAGAAAGAAACATAATGGATTGCCTTTCTGTACCCACATGTGCACAGGCTGATTTCTGCTTCTTTGGCATTTTGAGCCCAAAGAGAGATCATTCACCATGATCCGCCTCTTTCCTGGAAAGAGTTAGGGTCCTCCAGGAAATGTGTTTTCTCCACATTGAATTCCTGTGCCAGACATTATCTGTTTAATTCATTTGTTCCCAGTTAGGATTCTGTATTCGTGACAATGTGGAGCAGACCCCTCTGGAGGCCAGTGGGAGGGAGGGGGGAGGCAGGCGGGATGGGGCAGATGAAAGGAAGGAGCAAAGAATGAAGAGATGCCGCAGCACCGCCGTGGTTCTGACAGGCGGAGGAAAGGGGCACAAGCTGCCATACACTCTCTGCTGACAGAAAGAAATTTTCTAGGGGCCAGGGAAGAGAGGGCACAGTGACTGCAATGCAGGAATTCAGCGAGTTGAGTTAAAACTGTGTCTTGGAGCAAGGACTTGTCAAGCAAGGACACAGCAGGCAAAGAGAGGATGATAGATGAACACTTTTTATATCCATTCTGCCTCAACCTACTCACCTGAGGTTTTCTCTGTGTTGATAAAATGATTATTCTAGTTTAATTTTCCATTAAAATCTGGGTTGTGAGTTCAAAAGCATTTCCAGTCTTTCCTGGGCAGGAGGAGGAGGAGGAGGTCTTTGCCTCTTCAGACTGGAAGAGCTCCACCTCAAGGGTCTGGCCAGCCACAGGTCCCAACACACTTCCCATATTTATCCATATTTTCCCACAATAAACAAAACACATTCTAGAAGCTGCATTATCTTTCCTGGCTTTTTGTTATACATATATAATGGGCAAGAAAGAAAAGAACACAATTCTTCCCCCAGAGCTGATACTGATGGGAGCACAGAGTCCTTTGTTCTTAGTTCATACTTGCACAAAACATCTCATTAAAGTAAACCTAAGTTATTCCTTTAATAAGGCATGAGTCATGCCTGAGAAAAGACTTCAGGATTTGGTCACATTACTGTGGGAAGGGTATTGCTCTACTGGGCGTTCTCATTGCTCAAGGTGAGGTAAAGGTTCATACCAATGGGGTAGGAATCAAAAGATTTCAAACTGCTTCTGAAAATAAGAAATTCAAGGGATTTATATGCTATCTTTGTATAATCTTTCCATTCAAATTCCAAGTTCAATAGAAGAAAATAAGCTACTATGTATTAAACCTTTGGGCAGAATTGAAGAGAAGCTGAAAACAAGATATGATCTCATCCTGACCATAATACCAGACTTCCCTTGTTTTACATGGAGCTTGTTTTGAAGCTTATTTTGAGTTCATTTGGCAATCAGCCACATTTGTCCCTTTTCCATCTCAATTTATCCATTTCAATGCTGCCATCTTGTGGACCCACTTAAATGTCTGGAAGATGCTGAAATAAGTTCCTTACTGAAGCCACACACTATACATTTCACCAGAAATTCTTTCCAGCCAAGGACATTCCATTAGTGTTTCTGCCCTTTCTTTCTTTTTTGTCCAAATCTTATTGTGAGTTGTGGCAAAACGTTGGACAGTTACGGTACAAATAGATATTACCAACCATCAAATAGATCTGATAAGCAAGCCAGAGCTTTCTTTTTGAGTCATATATGTTACAACACAGTTATCAGCTAATGTGGACAAATCAGAAGCATTAATCTAACCACAAAAAATCCCAAAATATGGGTCATAAAGAGACAAGAAACAACCACACCACTTATTAGAAATAGTCATTTTTCATCTGTTTCCCAGCAGGACTGCTCTTGCTATGGCTTTTCAGATTTTCAGGAATCGTGCTGTTAATGGTCAAATGCATGCATTTGGTTTTGAAGTATCAAATCTGAATTACACAATCAATAATCACATTTTGTCCATTCTTTTCCCTCTTTGCCTGCAGAGCTGCCACTCTACAACTTCAATTGTGGCTTTGGCTGGGGATCCCAAAAGACTTTGTGCCACTGGGAGCATGACAACCAGGTGGACTTAAAGTGGGCAATCCTGACCAGCAAAACTGGGCCAATTCAAGACCACACAGGTAAACATGAGTTCATGATTTAGCCATTTTACATGGGAAGAGGTTATTCTTTTTAATACTAACATGCCTGCCAAAACCAAAGGAGAGTGTATGATACTTAAAATCTGTAGAGTCACAAAGATGACTCTCCAGGCAACCTAACCTGTTAGATGTAGTCACAACTGACTATAGTTGTCCTTTCTGTTGGGGAATAATGATCATTTATTGTCAGGAGTTGCAGATGTTCTCTTCTCCTGTCTTGCCTTTGGATAACCATAATCTGGGGTAGAAAAAAATTCTGAATGTTCAAATATTCTGCAAATATCACTTACCAAGTGATTCAGTCATAAACAAACAACACATTGTTCCTGTTTGTAGTTACAGGGACTGCCCACCACAGAAAGGTGTTGTAAGTGAAACTTCCCAGGTGAACGTATTTCCATGCCCTCCTCCTCTCCAGCAGGAGTTGGAGATCATAGCCATCCCTTTGCTCACACACAGTTTTTCCAGAAATATCACCCTGGGAAATTGATTGGTTGGTTTTGTAGTATTTAACTCATGGCTCTGCATAATTAGGCAATAAATATGCTGCTGGGTAGTGGAGAAGGGCAGGCTCTGTGTGACCTGCACAGCCTCTCACTTTAGTGTTCTCTCCTGCATACGTGCAGATTAATCAAATGTGTTGAGATGAATCCCCCTTCCCACTTCTGCAACCCCTTTGCCTAATGAGAATGACAAGGAAATTAGACAAAATTGGACTTTTTAAAATCTGAGGCATTTTCAATTGAATCTTAAGACAAGTACAGTAGTTTCAGGGAAAAAAAAAAAAACAACTTATAATACTTTGACTATAAATGGCATTGTACAAATAAATGGCATCAAATTAACTAAATGTAGTTAGCTGAAGTGAAGGCTGTAATGGTGGAAAAATTGATGTAAAGTGAAATGGCTCGGTAGAATCTGACATTGAAAAGAGGTTAAAAGCTATGTTAGCCAGAGACTGACAAAACCTAAAAGGCATGCATAAGTAAAGCTCTAATTAAGACAATGAAGACAGAGTTCCTGACCCAGCACTGCAATAATACTCTCGAAATGAGAGCTATCTGCACTTTGACACCAAGGATTATAGAGAGACTGAACCTGTCTTCAGTCAGGAGAAGAAGAAATTATATTCTTCAAACGAGATTTTGTTGTTTCCTTTGGGCCCTGCTAGTGCAGAAGACTTATTTGTTCCATTAGCTTTAGCTTCTGTAAGTCTTAGAGGCAGCCACTTCTGCTCCTTACTGCACTTTCAATATTTTCCAAAATTTTCCTTCAACTCTAAGGTCACCTTCACCTACCAGGTTTGCCATTCACCTGCCAGCAGGTACAGAACGAGTGCTGTGAACACAGACCATGAGCAGCCTGAGTGGCACTGACATCCCAACCAAGCCCCTCAGTGCCACCACTACACAGCAAGGCCACTCTGTATATTGGGAGAGCTGCAACAAGCAACTCCCAGACACATCTGGCTTTCAGCTGCACATGTATAAAGCTCAACAAACTCCACAAAAGTTATCTTCAACAGTAATTCCTTTAAGACAGCAGGATACACTGTATGACATTTCAAATTATTCATAATGTGATTAAATCTGGCCACAGTAAGGTCCTCCAACTGAGACAGCCATCCTAATGCTGGGATTATTTTCCTTTTTTCCTTCTTTTGGATTTCCCTATCACAATTCTTTGATGAGATTTGCACATGTTGTGCTGTACAGAAGAAAAGTTGGAAAGAATATATAGGCACAAGCACTCCTGCTGAAGAAGCTGAACAAGATGTTACTGCAGGAAGATAGAAAAAAAAATTTAAAAGCCTAATTTTTTTTGGCAATTTAACATGATCTTCCCCTAGGAAATTCTCTCAAAAACCAGATACTTCCACATGCCTATTGACCAGGATATCTCTGATTGTCCATAGAAAAATGCATACAAAAGTGTCCTTGTCTCATGTTCTCATGTCAGAAGAAAATTTCTCTTTCTCCTACACTAGGGCCACTTCTTCCAGCCACTGGGTTTAACCCAGTCCTCTTTGTTCCTGTCTCAACTTTTATTAACCTCATTCTTCATATTCTACCCAGAGTAGCAATGCCCATCCTAATGATTTCATTGTGTAGGACTATACCATTACAGTCCAGCAAGTCTCAATTACCCATTATTTCAAATGAAATTCAAGAATATCATGTATAAGCAAAGACAAATTACAACAAAATACCACCCTTCCAAAACATCTTCTTTTGCCTCTTTTTACTTTTCTTTTGTTTAAGCGTTGATATAAACAGAGATATGTACACTTACTACAGCCTTTGAGGAATAGTATTTCTTACTACTGTTTTTTTCTTCCTACTTTCAAAATAACTTTGTATCAATGCCAGTAAATCCTGTCTCCACCCTTTCGTGTGAGTGTATTACACACGCAATCTATTCTTACACACACCAGGATGAACCTTGCATTTTTCCATCATAATTCTCTGCAAAGAAGCTGTTCAAAATCTGACTGGATGGATGCCTGGCTGGTGTAAATCAGAAGCACTTCTCTGTAGTCAGTATCTTACTTAGCAATTTTCTGTTTCCAAACTAATCACACTCCCACGTGCTTCTCTCCCAGTGTGATTAAGCAAGTAATTTTCCAAGTTAAGGGTATTAGGTGTTCAGATTTCAACATGTATAACAAATCCATTATGCTCTTCAGAAAATACCAGCCATAATCTTACTCTTTTGGGAAATGGCTCACAAATATACCGAGCTCAATATCTTATTACAAAAATCAAGGGAGCAACTCTTGCATCATTTGTGACAATGCTCAGGCTCTGCTTGTGAGTACTGTTTAGATCTCAGTTCCTGATCTCTGACCAGGGCTCTTCGAAGCTACTTTATCCTCCAGTGTTCTTTCCATTCTAATCTTGCCTCCTTGAGTGCAGATTACTTTAAACAGAGATTAAAAATAGCTCTTTGCACAATTAGTGTAGAGTAGGCCCCAGGGACTTCTGTCTAGCCAGCTGAACTAGGGCTTGCTCTCTTCAGGAGGTGCACGCTGACTAACGGAGCATATGCTGTCACACCAAACATGCTCTTCCCTACTTCCCTGACCAAAAGCAAATGCCTTGTGTGTGCCATGTAGTAAACATGTTGTTAGGGTTCACTCTCAGCACAAAGCAACCGAGTGAACAGCAAAGGAGTCCACCAGAAGAAGTCAGGGAACCAGTGAATCATCGAATGGTTTGGGTTGGAAAGGACCTTTAAAGGTCATCTAGTCCAAACCCCCTGCCATAAGCAGGGGCACCTTCAACTAGATTGGGTTCCCCAGAGCCCTGTCCAGCCTGGCCTTGAATGTTTCCAGGGATGTCACATCCACCACCTCTCTGGGCAACCTGGGCCAGTGTTTCACCACCCTCATTGTAAAAAATTGCTTTTTTATATCCAGTCTGAATCTCCTGTCTTTTAGTTTAAAACCATTTCCCCTTGTCCTATCGTAACAGGCCCTGCTGAAAAGTCTGTCCCCATCTTTCTTACAAGCCACCTTTAAGTACTGAAAGGCCACAGTAAATTCTCCCTGGAGCCTTCTCTTCTCCAGGCTGAACAACCCCAACTCAGCCTTTCCTCATAGGAGAGGTGGTCCATCCCTCTGATCATTTCTGTGGCCCTCAGCTTTCCTAGAGCTCCCAGACCAAAGCCCTCTGACTCTCCTGGCTGTGAGACTTGACCCATCAGTATAGAAAAAAAAGGCAAAATGATTCAGGGGTGGTTGGGACTTCTTAGGTAAGCAAAGAAAATGAAAGCTCGTGGCTATTCCTAACACAGTCCTTCTGTCACAGTAGGAGATGGCAATTTCATTTACTCACAAGCTGACGAAAGCCAGAAAGGCAAAGTCGCCCGACTGCTGAGCCCCGTGATTTACTCACAGAACTCAGCCCATTGCATGACTTTCTGGTACCACATGTCTGGCCCACACGTCGGCACCCTGAAGATCAAACTGCGGTACCAAAAGCCAGATGAATATGACCAGGTGCTGTGGACCCTGAGCGGGAACCAGGCAAATAGCTGGAAGGAAGGACGTGTTCTTCTTCACAAGTCTGTGAAACACTATCAGGTAAGTTCAGCTTGCTGAACTAACAGAGCCGAGGCCAGTAAGACCTTGCTTGTCATGTTTTATACACCATAGCGGAAGATGCTGCTGAAGGATTTATGTAGACAGTATTATACCTACAGGTGAGGTGCTGCTGCTGTGACAGTAATAATAGCAGCATATTTCATGGTATCTCAGATGACAGTGATACAAGCAATTTGTTATCAAAGGCCAAATAAATACCTTAGAAATCATTTCTCATCTATCACAAAACTGCATTCTTGCCACAGTCTTGCTGCTGATATAAAAATCTTTAATGAAGTTATGACATTATAAAAATTAACATTTGCATATATATAGGTTCATAAGGGCATACAGTGTAGATTGGCAGGCCACAATCAATGTACATGAAGATGTGGAATCATGACAAGTGAAGATGTCTGTTAACAATTAGCTAAGATATCCTGAATGCTGAAATTGTGTATTAATATGAAAACAATGTAAACATTGTCTTATTTTGCCAGGTCGTTATTGAGGGAGAAATTGGAAAAGGAACTGGAGGAATTGCTGTGGATGATATTAAAATTGACAATCACGTAGCACAAGAGGATTGCCGAAGTAAGTATAATTAGCAAGAACTTAAAGATATCTCAGCCAAAACATTATTTATTTTGTTCTGATAGCTGGTTTTAGCTGTAAGAAAGGGGTAGATATTATTGGCTATATAAGAAGTTTTGCACTGAATACATCCTGATCTGGCCCATAGCTTTATTCGTATGAAGTGTCACTGGCGTCATCTCAGTACTGCAGCAACTGCAATATTTTGGATCAGAACTGGCATCCTACTGACATGGGTCACATCATATTCACATTCTTAAATTTTTCCCTATATTTTAGATTGCTGGTCTCTTTAAATTTCTCTACTTTTCCTAATGATCTTCCCTGTTTTAGCTGATGCTCAAAATCCAATCTTATTTATTCATCCTTTTTAGATCACTTACTACCAAGCCTACTTGAACTCTACTTTAAAGGACTATATCAAACCCTTACAGAATACACAGACAAGGTGAAATGGCCCCTTACACTGTCCTCTGCTGTCCTGTAATTCTGAGTTTGCTGTGACTCATTTGCTGTAGTCAGCACCTCCCAGACACGGGGGACACAAAGTAATGTTAGAACATGGCCTTCTCCACATCTGAGCCAAGCTATTCCTGAGATGCTATTTGAGTCCTTTTATTTCTGGTCAGTCTTGAGTTATTCCAGTCACTGCTGATCATATGTGCATTGCATACTGCACGTAATTTGGCAGCAGCAATGCCAGATAAACGCAAGCAACTGAGCCTTGTCCTTCATGATGGAGATGAAGCCATGACTTTTATGTATGAGAGGGAATAGAACTGAGAATCATCAGCATTAGAAAGAACTTATGCCATGAGAGTTGGCAACGTATTTGAGACCAATAATTAGCTACCTTTTGTAGCTACTATACTTTTAAGGGTAACAAGACAGACTTCAGCTACGTGGTCATTTCACTGCAGGATGACAAAACTGCACAATCACTTTTTATCACACAGTCCAACTTCTGCAGTTCATCATATGCCACCAGAGTGACAGGTACCAGGAAAGAGAGACAGGATGCACTGTTTGGTCCTCCTGCAGTGTCCTCAGTGCCCAGAAGGGTGCTGGGTTCACAGCGATGGTGTTTACCTGACTCCAAAAATGAGAGAGGAAAGCCACTTTTTTCCTACCTCCACATGTTTGGTTCATTCAAACCTAATTCTGAGCAAGGATTTTGGTCTGTGGGAGCTAAATCCAAAAGCTCAGTCTGAAGCCCAAACATACATGGTCTCATTGCAGTCAGTGAAACTATTCCTGTGATTAACTATGCATATGCTGATGAAGTGTTATGGAATTGGGCTCCAAAATTGTAAATACGATGAATGAGATGCTAATTCATCACACTGATTTATCTTTCCCAGGCATGGAAAACCCCTGCTGATAACTATAACTGTGCCAAGACTGGGCGGAGAGGAGTTTTTAAATCTTTCTTTTTTCCTCCATTAGTTTTCAGAGCCCATCATAATGAACAGTTCTGTCAAGCTGACATAATGATGCTCTGACACAGGAAAATCTGCTATACCATTATTGCCAGCATCATAGTCAATCAGTGTTTGTAACCCTAATAATCAATGTCAATTCTTTTTGCTTCATTAGAATCAACTGACGTGGAGAATGAAATAGATGAAGACGACGACCCAGAAAGTAATCAAACAGGTAAAAATTGTGTTATTGTTAAAAGGGAATTAATTTTTAAGTGTATTATCATGTAAATTTGTGTATTCTGATTATTTATTTATAGATTAGCACTCTAACTTCGTATTGTATTAAGGTTTTCTGATTTATCTGGATCAGATGCTAAGAAATTTTACATTTATTTGAAGGATGTAATAATTTTATTCTTCTATGTCATATGATCTTACAGACTTTGTATTATTTGTACCTATCTTAAACCTTACGCATTTTATGTATGTATTTTGTTACATCATATACATATACTTGCATGCAAACTATAGCTCCTTGATATTTTGTTGTCTAGAAGGCTTGTCCACAGCTGAAGAAACATCTGTTATTGCCTCTTACAATTTACGACTCTCACAGTGTCGAGGCAATTAGGCTCAAAACTCTTCAGGCTAATTGTTTCACAGACCTGGCTGAAAATGTCATTTTATGACCAGTCTACCAAAGCATTATCATTTTCAATGATGATAGCTCTAAATGGATCATTAAATAGATCATAATTGTCATATTGTCCCAATAATAAAATATACTTGCATTTTTCAGGCGATGAGCTTAATTTTTTTGGTTACGGTCAACGGGATTGCTATCATCGATTTCAGTGAAAGTCCAAAAAAGACTATTTGTCTTTTCCTGTAACAATTAGCAGGGTTTGCAAGTTTACTGGGTCTCTTTTTATAAACTGAAAGGGTTAAGGGAAAACATTGTGATACCCAGTGAATATTTTACATGAGGCGGGAGAGTGCTCTGCTGTGTCAGTTCAGTCATTATTTCAAGGTCCAATCCTGAAGTCAGTAGAGATGGGTGCAAAATGGCTGGAGATTTCCAACCAATGTCTAAGGCTATAAACATTCTCACCTGAACAAGATTTAATTAATATTTTAGTGCTAAATACTGCAAGCTGGCAAAATATAATCAAAAGATCTGGTCATTCATTCCCCAGTGTACCACTTCATCCAAGGCAGAATCACACCCCTACTAACATGTGGCAGATTCAAGGACTGGACAACAGTATGAAAAAAATCAAACAGTATTTGGGACGCATTATACAGGGTGTTTCAGAAAGATGGACCCAATTTCATGTTGGCAACATGTTAACAGTTACACAAAAATTTACAAACGGTTTAATGATTTATCATTTTTAGCAACCTCTTTATAAATCCTCTATGTTCCCTTCACCTGCTGTACAGACAACATCAAGATGATAGTTGAATTCACGCCAAACACCTCTCAATTAGGTCCATCTTTTTGAAACACCCTGCAGTTTTCAGCTGTTTATGACTACCTCCTAGAAGCCAAGTTTTCAAATGATGTAGCAATTTCTGTCAAAAACTTGATGTCATTTGTGCGAATTTCCAACTCATCAAACAAAACTAGTTCTGAAAACTTTACAATTCTTTACTCCATTTCAGGGTTTACACCTCCATACCATACAGGCGAGGACTACGATGATAACATCTCCAGGAAACCAGGCAACGTCCTGAAGACCCTAGATCCAATCCTTATTACCATCATAGCCATGAGTGCACTTGGGGTGCTTTTAGGAGCCATCTGTGGAGTTGTCCTGTACTGTGCCTGTTGGCACAATGGGATGTCAGAGAGGAACTTGTCTGCACTGGAGAATTACAATTTTGAACTGGTCGATGGTGTAAAACTGAAAAAAGATAAACTAAACACACAGAATTCATACTCGGAAGCATGAAGGTATAAAGCAACTGGAGAAGTTTCAGAGAATCGGGTTGGAAGGACATAGCTCGGTCGTGCTGGGGAACTGTTGATCTTCTTTTACTGTACAGGCTGAAAAGTGCGTTGATGACACTGAGCCAAGCTTTTCTCAGGAGCTTCAATGAGTGTGTAACCGATAAACATGGACAACAATCTGTGTTAACAATCTGAATCATGTACAGTCTGCTTTTTCTTTTGGTTTTATTTGAAATAATCAAACGCTGGTGTTGAGACCAAGTATGATTGACTTATAGTTCATTTTGCCTTTCTTTCTCTCCCTCTCTTGTTTTCTGTTAATGGATAATTTTGGTTTTACTGTGCAAAATCCAAGATGCTGTCACAAAATGTATTCAGTGGGGTCCTTTGGATGGACATGCTGTCTGTAGCTCAGTGCCCAGAAAATATTGGAGTAACAGCAATTTAGTGGACTCCTGCACCTGTATTTGTGTATAATTGCTCGTGTTGTGCATAGGCAAAGAAGGGTTAGGATGTTTTTGAAAGTACTGCTGCATCAGTACCAATATAGTGTGTCAGCTCTGTTTACGAAGCAATACAGTCAAATTTTATTGATGTTTTTCAGTGTTGTACTAAATTTTGTGCTTGTGAACTCCATAAAAGAGTATGTGCCATCGTTAGACACAACTGGTAACCGAGTGTACTGCCTAAAAACTAAACAAAAAAGTCCTTGGCACTGGCTAGTGTATGTCCTCTCAAGTGCCTTTTTGTTTGTACTGCTTCTCATTGTGTTAACATTAACTACAACTCTGCTTCTCTCCAGTTATGCCCTTGTCTTTAATGATATTCTGGTGGCTCACTGACTAAAAGAAAAGTATATTTTAGTGTAAGAAAGTAGCCTCAGTAAGGCAAGGGCTAATCAGATTTGACAACCTGGCTTGATTGTTCTGCTTTCTGTATTTCAACTTCATGTCTCTTGACCCTTTTGTATAAAGCTGCAATATCCCCTTTTATTGTTCTTTCATATAGAATGTATTTTCAAAATGTAAAATCTCTCTCCCTTTCTCTTCTCTTCTCTTTCTCTCTCTCTCCCTCTCTCTGAGTAGATTGCATAAGCATTTGCCGTTGCCAAGGAAAGAAAACTTGCAGCTTTAACTTGCTGGTAATGGCAAAGGATTTTATTAGAGTTTGTGTTAAACAATAAGGGAAAATTCTTAACTTTACCCTCCAAAGTTGAACTTTGGGTTTCTTCTTAACAGCATAAAGTGACAGTATCTTTTTTCCTGAAGTCATGAAACATATCTTTTATCCTGAACAGCTTGCCTGTTAATTACACTCGGGAAAATTATTCCCTTACTGAAAAGATTGCCTTTAAAATGAGAAACTTGCCTCCTCCTGCCCCTACCTGAACCCAGAGTTCTGTCCTCTCAGTAAATGTGTATTTTCATGCTAATCAATGCTAATTGGGCTTACACACGGGTACTGAGGGCAGAATAAAATCCCACCGTGTATGTAGGGTATGTTCTTACCATACTGTTACGTCCACCTGGCATTTCACACCAGGAGGTTTCCGTTCGACCAGAGGTGCAGATAGTGACAGATGCAGCGAGCTGAATAGTGTGAGCTGTCAAAAAAATGTGCTTGACAATTACATCATAATTTTTTATTATTTTAGGACAAATATTATGGGACAACTAACATTCAACAGCCTATGCATCTGGTCCAACAGGGTAAGAAGAAACAATAGTATGTTTCCCGCAGGGGTGCACAGGTGGATGCAAAGGGCTGAGGGGTCACTCCCCTCCCACAGGTGCCCAGGGATGCTCCGTGTTTTCTGTGGTGACCCACACCCAGCAGAGCCATAACTGGTAAGGCAGTGGGAGAAGGCAGCTTTAACCTTCCCCTGGCTATCTACCAACCAGCAGACAAAGTCAGTGCAAACATGGGGAAAGGAACGTCCTGCAAAGTGCTGAATTCATGCTTTTCCTCACCGAATTCCCCATGTAGAGTCAGGGAAGTGATTGTGACTTTCTGAGTTAGTCTTTTCCAAAATCACTTTTGTAGTAGAGCAATGGAGTACCCTGTCCAGGATTAGGACTAAAAAGGGGTTAATTCAGCCTTGAATTTCTAGAGCAACAATATCTGCCACCATTTTTCAACTAAATTTTTAAAGCATATCATTATACAAATACGAACCGTAAAACAGAAAAGTCTGTAGAAAATCCACCAGTAATTTAGAAATTGGAGAAAAGGGAGGGAGATGGGAGGTAAAAATAGGAGTTTTGAAGTTGAAAATATTTTAAAGGAAGACACAACAGAAAAAAGAGTGGATAGTTGCTACTTCAAAGGGGTCCTAAAGGCAAAGGCTGCAGTGAAAATTCAAACACCCACTTCAGGTCATCAAACTTTACGTGCCTAAATTGGAAGAGTTGCCTCTCCAGGCTCTAGATCTTGGGTCCTCCAAAAGGTGAGACGGAGCACCTAAGGCCTGAAAGTCTGGCCTCAAAATTACTCCATGAAATGTCCCAAGTGATACTTTGGCAGAGGCAGAATTTTCATTTGCGTCCAACAGTGTAATTTGACCAAAATGGTCTAAAGCAGCTAGTTATTTAACCCAAAGAAAAAAAGGATTTTTCCAAACTATTTTCAGCATACCACCACTGTGTGAGCCGGGTGTTGGGGTCTGTTCTTCTTAACTGAAAAAACTTCTAGTTCACTAACCTGACTGAGAGTTACATGCATATACTGCCCTGAAGAGAAAATCCCATTGAGGAGCCCAAGCCCAAAACCTTTTGAAATATTCCCATGGATTTCAATAGATTCTAGACCAGCTCTTGGTCTTGATCTATTTGAAGAGTAAATCTGGTGGTTGGTGGTTTCTTTTCTTCTTTTAACATACTGAGACTAGAGTACATGAAAAGAAATACATCTCCTTTGTGCTTTCCAGACCTTACTAAGATAATGAGGATCTAGCACTGAAGATTTGATTTCTCTGAAGGTAATAGAATGAAAGCTGCCCTTCAGTAAAGGAAAAATGATACTGCAACTTTACATTGAAAAGTATCTTGCACTGATAAATATATTTAAGAAAATTATATGTTTATAAAGTTATTAATTTGTAAAGGCAGTGTTACAAAATGTTCAGTTTATATTGTTTTAGATTGTTTCATAATTTTTAAAGTGTAAAATAACATATTTTTTTCTTTATTGAAAAACTATAAAAATCTTCTGTAGTAAAATGATTTCATTTTACTGGTATATTATTGCTTCATGTTTTGTACCATCATAAAACTTTGTGCAAATTTTTTTTACAGAAATTTTTATTTTCTATGACAATATGACACTTGTAAATTGTTGTTTCAAAATGAACAGCGAAGCCTTAATTTTAAATGACATTTGTATTCTCAGACACTGAGTAGCATTAAAAAAAATCACATAGAACTGAACTGTAACTTAAATTTCCAAACTATGACTACTACATTCCAAAGAAACAGTTGAATTAAACATTTTCATAAAATATCTCATACCTGATGTATTTTATTATACCAAAATATATTGGTTTTATCGAATGGTTGGTTTTATTTAGTATCTTGCAACAAAACACATGTTTTAGTCATGGTTACATTTGTTGGTAGGCAACTCCAACAGACATCTTGGTGGGACCATTTACGGTTTAGGATGGAGAGACTGACCCTCAGCCTGCCCAGTTCTCTCTCCTTGTGGGAAGACAATCCCACTATGTGCCCAACTTTTAGCCAAACAGCAGGGATTTAAGAGGACAAATCTGCCATCACTGCTGGCAGGTTGCAACTCACTTCGCTGCCATGGGAAGCCCAAGCCACACGCTCTATGTAGGTCACACGCATGCCCTGGGGCTTGTTCTTAGTGAAGGGTTTTACCAGGGAGTAATGTGCATTTTGGACAAGTTGCTCCACTAAGTCTCTGCTGCAGTAATAATGTTTGTACTCATGAGCTCCCTTCAAATTTCCACTGAAGACATCACGACATACCCAACCATGGCCAAATCGCCCAATGCAGAGCACAAGTTGTTGATGGGAGCAAATGCTGCCAGGGCGGCCCATTGGGCTTAATTCGGCATTCATTTGGGTGCTGAGGTCACGTGTGGAACATACGATCATGGGTAGAGAAACCTCCAAGAAATCTGCATCCAGACAAGAAGCTTTAGATTGCACATTTCCTCTTTCATGCAATACTTACCTGTTTGTTTCTTTTTAGTACAGAGCAGTCTGCACATTAAAGTTTCTCAGCCTCTTTATGTTGCACATATGAACAATGCAGATACTGTCACTCTGTCACAAGGTTGAGTGCCCATGAACACACAATTTACTTCACATACTTTACTACTGCTGGGAAAAAATATTGTACTTACTGTACTTATTACCACATAATTGTTACACTTGAAGAGAAAGTATCAAATCTTTCCTTCGAGAGAGAGCAGCACTGGGGATAGCTGTTTAAAATACGACATGGAACTATGACAAGGTGCCTGAGCAAAACTTGCTTTGTGGTCACAGCAGAGATTGCTCTCAAAAGACATTTGTGAAAGTTGTTGTCCATACAATCACTAAATCTAAATTCCTTAGAAATTTACTTCATCGCACTTTGTTTGCTTCTGTGATAACCAGCAACAGGGCTCTTTGAGGGAAGATAAATGGCAATGGAATTAATTAGTGAAACAAAGGTATCTATGATGCAGATCCATTGAGGGGGAGGTTCAGAAAAGAGAGATATGTATTTCAAGAAAATTCTCTCTTTCATTTAGGGGAAACTAATTAGCGTAGAAGTTAACAACTATTTAGCACTAAACTTTCAATTTTCCACACTAAATAAGCTGCATAATAGAAAGACAAAAATGGTGCAATGGGATCTGAATTACATTTCAGAACCTAACTTGTAAACTTGAAAGTAAAAGATGAGCAGATGGAAATAACAGATGGGTCAGCTACAGACAACCAGTGCCGGGAGTGCATAACTCTGAGGCTCAAATATTAGGGTCGCAGTCTGTAAAAAGGTTCTTTGGCAACGAGAGACAAGCAAACCCTATTATTATTTCATCAATTAAACATACCAGCCCTGAGCCAGCAGCCACATAGCCACAATGCTGAGCCCAGTACCATTTCCTTGCCTTTTGGCAAGACGTAAAATACAATTGCACAGCAAAAGGCAGATGTACAGGAGAGGCAGGGGCAGCACAGCTGACATACGTGTGGTTGGGTAAGGTCCACTGCCATCACGGACATGACAGCAGTGCCCACCTGTACAAACCTGCTCACTGGACCGGGGGAGATGGAGGAGCTGCCAGTCCCAGTGGAGATAAAGGCTCCTCGGTCCTTATAAACCACCTTTTATGTGGCATATGAGGACTTAACAGGTGCATACTAGTGTAACTCTAAAATTGACCCTCATAAGTCTTTGCTTATGTATAATCGGTCCATTTTGAAGACAATTCTCCTAACCTGCTTTCTCAAAGTCAAATGTCAAAGTTGGTTTTGATTTTCAGATCATGGCATCTAGATGTTAGATCCCAGAAGTAATTCCCTTCTCATTCCTTAATTGTCCTGTCCTTTGCAATGCATTATGACTAACAGCAGATTGGTTCAAGCAACATTAATTTATTAGAGCTTTAATTTCTTCTTTTATAACATTTTATGCCTCAAGTCATCCATAACCACAATTTTACCTACAAGTGTTTGTTAAATTATAACAAAGGGGGGGCTTTTTGGTTGGTTGTTTTTTGGGTTTTTTTTTGCCATGGGATACTTTGTATAGCTGTTTTCTTTGCCAATTAGTCACCCTGTAGACTAATTGCTTTTCTACAGTAGGTCAGTTCTCTATATACGCTTCTATTCTCATAACTGTGCACAATCGAACTCTAATCTTATCACCTCAGGACTGATGGTGTCTCAATGTTTATAACTGAAAATCTCATTAAAAAAATCTTCTGGCATTTTTCACAGATGGATGGGGTCTTATCGTGTGTCCAAACCTAATTCCACCTTCACTAATCATGTTCTCCTATTTAAATTTACATTGTTTTTATTCATCTCTCAGACATTTGATTCATGTCCCTGTCATTGTACAGCATCCCTGTGCATCATGCTCTGTGTTTTATTAGAGGCAGTTGTGTTCCCATAATGAGTGAGGTGGGTCCAGTTGATAAAGGAATTACAGTCTTACTGGAGCACCGTTGGTACCAGACAGAGAGGTCAGGAAGCGCTCTCAAGGGGAGAAGGTAGGGAGTAGGTATGGCAGGTGTTGCCATGACAAAGACAGGGATTTAATGATGAGAGGCTGGAGGATGAAGGGCTTGCCTGAGGAAACAGGTATTCCAGGTGACATGAGCTGCAAAGGGAATTATTAGAAAATTCCTGTGTTCAGTTCATTTGTCCCTTGAAATAAAAGAAACCCTTCACAATTCTCAAAAAATGTCTGCATCACAGAAATGTCTCTGGCACTTTGTGCTGGTGACTGATAATGGGTTAATTTTCTTCATGCAGTTAGAAACCTTTGCTTTCCATAGCTAGCATGTTTATTATTTGGACTTAGTTTGAGAACAAAAGATAACACCCCAGCACAGAGCTAATGTTTTCAATTGCTCCGGTCTGAGAGCCAAGGACAATCCGAGCGCTCTGCCCACAGGTGGAAGACATCGAGGAAGTGGGGCATGGATGAAACAGAGCTTGACTGACATCCAGACTGATCAATAAGAGTACTCCATCCCACTGGCATCATGCCCCATACTTAAGGAGTCGGGCTCTTCTGCTCTCTCTCAGACATCCCTGCTCTTGCTTGCTCTTTCTCTCAAGCCAGGGGAGTTCAGTGTGGGACATTTAGTTGGGCTTTTTGCCATTTTGCAGAGGGCTCTGAGCCTTTTTGCCTTTTTCCTCTCTTTTCTCTCTCTGGGATTTGCTTTGGGACCAGGTGCTGTTTTCCTGGTACAGGCTGCTCAGTGTGTTTGTAAGGAACTGCCTTGAGTATCTTTTATTTCTATTTTATATATACTAATAGTGTATTAATATTTTGTTATTTTAGGAAACTATGTTTGTCTCAATCCAAGTTTCTCCCTTTCCTCTTGATTCTCTCACCTATTGGGGGTGGAGGGGTGGGAGAGAGGGTGAGTGAGCATCTGTCATGGTTGTATTTCTAGCTGGGGTTAAACCACGACACACTTTTACGTCCTCAGCCATGGAAGAAGGGATTGGGGGTACCAACCTACCTGTTCACTGAACCTGAACAGTGGATTTCTATGCTCAAATAGGCAACAGGTGTGGATGTGTCTTTGAAGATCCAGGCAGCATCTCAGGTCTATGAAACTGGCATTCTTCATGCATCGTTTCCATGTTGAGTGCCTTTATTCCCTTTCCTCTGTAACATGTTGCTTTATGCCATTTGTTTCAGAATTGCCTGGGCTGAACTACTGTTTTTTGATATTTCCTACTGTTAATAAGTTTTTTCTTACTGCAATTTGTGCTTCCCTCACTGCTCAAATACTTTTATAAACATCTCCCTATGCATTTACTAAGGCATGCACAGCATGAAACAGCCTCACCCAGTGCCACATATGCCCTGTGTCAGAAGCAAGAAGAGCCCACCCCATCCCACTCCTCCTCTTCCATACCCCTGCCAGGGCTGTGCTCTCTGTGTTAGCGACCCAGACACTATGTCTTTAATAAATAATCTACCTTTCATGAAGCCTCAATGCTTTCTATATCAGACCCGGTATCTTTGCATTAATTCATTAATTAAATATTGATGCCAATCTTCCTACTAAAATATTTACTTACTGTCTTCACAACTTTTAGCATACCAGGGTGGGTCATTCTATTTTGCCTTTTAAGACTACTAATTAGACCCCAGTGTTTTAAGTTTCTTTCCTTTTAACCTTCTAATCTGACCCTGTTTCCCACAGCTCTATCAAAGAAAAAAAGAAAATAAAACCTAACACGAAGGCATAGTTGTGTACACTTTCTATCTACTTTCTATCTAAATTTATTTTTATATTGAAATGTGTTTTTGTGGAGTGAAGAGGAAAACCACCAGACAAGTTGGTATTTGAGATATTTGGGAAGCAGTAAGGAGACAGTCACTGGAACCTTCTGAAAACTATGCTGTAACATCTGGAAAGGCTTAACAACTTGAACAAGTGAGGGGAGCAGAGGATCATCAAAGTAGGCAGGGTGTGAATTTATTGGTTTACCCCAAGCATGACTGACAAAATGGAAGAAAAGCAGGAAAATATTTGGTGTTAAGACTAGATCAGAAAGGAACGGCTTATTCTAGGTTCTGCTAGTTTCTCTTTTAATCAGTCCTCAGAAGATGGAAGGCAAAGCAAGAAATGAACTCAACTATAACTCACTCACACCTATAGCTCATGTTGACTAATTCATGTCCTACAGTTATCATGCAGCTCTGAGACTGATGCAAGGAAAAACTGGTTGCCACCGCCCTTTGTATGAAAAATCTCTGATCCTCAAGACCAGCTCCTTTGCATGTCCTCCAAACGGTTACATGCAGGAAATGGTACCACTTTGTACCCATTGCCCACATACTCAAATGTATTTTTTCTTGCCATAGGCCATATTATCTTCCATTTACATTTCTTTGGCCTTTCTTCTTCTGAAGACAAGGCCCGTCAAACAAGCCATGTTTTCCCAGACTCTCTGTCCTGCATGGTGCAGTGCACCCCAGTTCCCATTTATCAGCTTAGAAGCCCAGAGTGGGACCAGACCTCCCAGTTGCTCAGCTGATGCTGCTCTGCTGACCCAGCCCCTCAGGGCCTGCTGGCTGTTTTGCATCACTGTCTTGTTTGTAATAGGAGGTCACTGAAAGTTCACTTGAAATCTAGACTATTAATTAAATGCCATAATCTGTAGGCGACCAAAGATCATCTTTGCTACTTTTAACAAGTCTTCTCACAATCTAAGCCCTTTTCTCCATGCATACTGAGGTCTTAAAGTGGTCAACTTAAATCCATATATCTTGATAAAGTGGCTGAATTACTGCTGCTGAATGGTAGGCCATTATCTACAATTAGTTTATGGCTCTTAATAGCTATTATTGCAAAAGATGGATTTCTCTATAGCATAAGTGTCTTACCCAAGATCCTGTTAGTACTCTTGCTTATGAAAAGCTAAGTGGTAGCTGCTTTCTGGAAAAGATCAGGTTATTCTCCAAGCTGAAATAAACTGGTACCAGCTTATTACTACGGGTAACGAATAGGCCATATGCATTATGAGGACTATTTGATTCTTCTTTGCTATGTACTGTATGTAATAATGGAAATGTACACAGCACTATACAGACAAATAAACTGAATAAATGCTGTGAAAATGCCACCATCAAGTTTAAGAGAAAAATACCAAACATCTGTCAGTCACAAGCAGAGGGCATAGTAACTTGTCTCAGAGTAGCAGCTTTTCTTGTTCTGTTTATAGAAGTATTATGGTTAGAACAGTTAGAATAAGTGTGTGCCAATTCATTGGAGAAAACTATGGATTTATGAATCTCCTTGAGGAAGTGCCTTCTGATGAAGGACATGAAGGAGCAGAGAGTAGAGGCGGAGTAGATGGGGTCATGAACTTCATTTTACTTCTCATCATGAGTAATAGTGCTAAACTGATAGTCAGTCAGATCTCTCATTTTCTTTAATTTAACGTTATTCTTCTCACTCTTTGCATTACTGACCCCACATTATAACTGAACCATGTATTTTATTACAATGCTAAGCACTGTTTTAAATGCACATGAGGAAATTTCAGTGCTCTTTATACTGCACAGTTATGTGTGGTGGGTTTTGTTCTTTTCACATAAAGAACCATCTCAGAGCTAACAACTTCTATTACTTTAATCAAGTTTCATTTCACACAGGTTGTGAACTGTACTACAGATTGCCATTTCTTCTGGGCTTCAAATATAATGCACAGCTCAGCACAAGTCTGACCTTTGTGGTCCCAAATCAGCACACACCTGCTGAAGGCACTTCATTAGACACCAACAGCGATGGAGCTTTCAGCCTTTTCATTAGCTCTTTTTGGGGCTGCTGCTGATTACCAATATATACATTTTAACCAATAACACACTGTGTGTATTACATACAGTAAGCATACATATATACAAATCTACTGAGATGCAACCATTATTCTACATCAGAAAGTGTAGAAGCACTGGAATAGAGGTTTTGCCTAAAGGTAAGGGTCTGTGTGATTATTAAACATCTGAAGGTTTTAGTCAGGTTTGGGGATTCCTTGTGACAGTGTAATGCATTTAGAAATGCAAAAGCATCTCTACAGGCAGAAGTATTTTCAGGCTGCTCTCACATGGCTCTTCTAGCTCACTTCCTAGCTCAGGTTTTTAGACTGAAGAGAGAGTCTTTAATGTTCAGCAAATATTTTTCCCTACTACTTTATACATACAATATTTTTTGAGCTAAAGGAATTTGTATTTAATGTTTATATTGTGATAGTGCTTACAGGATAACAAAATTGTGGTGCCATAATGCAAAACAACATGAAAAGATACAGAAAATGTACATTCCTGCCACACAGACAGACAGGACCTGTAATGTGGCTGCTGTGAGCATAAACGGTTCTGAATTCAGTGTCTTCATCAAGGACCTTTATTGACAGCTTTGTCTCTTGTATTTTCCAGACCTGTTGCTGTTTTTTTATGATCAATACGTCAAAAGTATGGAATGCTACTACAAATGTGATCAATCAGCCTTCAAGGGTAGCATTCAGCTTATCTACCACTGGCTAAGTTGGACATCATCTCCAAACTGTGAGTTATAGCCATTATGTCAGACGCCTACCTCAGGATGAGGTGAATTTTTCTCTTACAGTACCAGTTTCTCTTATAGAATAGTCCTTGATCTGAACTTGATAGTTCAGATCTAAAGGCCTATATTTTGGATGAGTAAAATGAAATTAATAAGATTTCTTAACTATTTCTAGTTATGAAAAACCTAGTGGTGGTTTTGTTTGATTTCCCAAAGATCTGAACTGCTTTAACTGATTTTTACCATAGCTGGTTTTGACATTTGAAAGCATTGGTCCACCCGCCAACCAGCTAGCAGAAGCAAACCTTAACCATTTAAGTGACAGTAGGATTCTCGAAACCCACTGGTTTGATTTCAGTTGCGGAGGCAAACAGCTAGTGCGAAAGAAGCATTGCCTCCTTTACCACCATATCATCCACTGTTGCCTACAGAATTATGATATGCCTTGAAGAAATCTTATCCAACCCTCATACTTACGCAAACTTGGGTCTAGTCGTATCTTTATTCAGAGTCTAGAACTAAGAGTTAAACCTGGATTTTTATAGGCTTGTTAAATTTGCTTCTTAAATTGGTTTTGCTCTGGCTGCTACAAGCTAATTATACTGTATTCCTACTGTGCTGCAGTTTAGACTGAAGGTTGCCTGCCTCACAGTCATCTATTCATTTTCTCACTTCCTCATCTTATGTTTTGGTTTCATTCTGATCTAGTGTATAACTTCACACAAAGCCTTTTTTTTTTCAATCTTAGATGTTTGATATACGTACAATTTTATACTCTAGTTCTCCTTCTGACTCCATGAATAAAAAGCATTTTTTTCAGAAGTGCAGATCTTCATTCTCTCTAGGAATTCTCAAGCTTCTGCAGCTTATAGCTGTATTTTGTAACTTCCCATGCACTTCAAACCATTATTTTAGATAGTTAGTTAAGCATTTCTCTCAGCAAGAAAGACGCTTATGTCCATGACAGGCAACATGAAGGATGACCCAAAATCATTGTCTGCTTTTGATAGAGAAGGAGTCCTAATGAACATATTAATGAAACCTGACAGAACCTTGAAATGACCTGGAAGAAACTATCAGAAATGTTAGTAAGCATTATTATAGATATTGTTATTGACACCACTGTGCCTGCAGTGAACCTTGAGATCTTTTCCAATTACCTTTTATTAGGGAAACTTATCTGAATATGCATTTTTTTAAAAAGGATCTTCTTTCTTTTTGCATTTATGTGGGCAAACAGGACAGGCCCCAGTATATGCTATGTAAATCACCACCTTGGTTAAGGTTGTGATTTTTTAGTGCTTGCTACATGAAAGAGACAGAGGTATCCATATTATCTCCACATTACTTTTCAATAAACTTGCAAACCTCCATGTTTTAGAGGGCTTTGATTTTCATCTTTTCCAAGCCCATTTTCTATTTCTCTGTTTTCACTGTGCAGAATGAAGATAAAGATTTGCTGAGTCTCTCTTCAATCATTCTAAAAAAAATACCTTTTTTTCTTTTATGATTATTGCTTCTGGTCAGTGCAAGTCCTAAAACAAACATAAATGCATACAGGAGAGAGCTGTGATCACTTAGGTGCATGTGTTATCAAATGGTTGGAAGATATTGTGCAAGCAAAATACTCCAATGATAACAAAATTGGAAAAGGCTCATCATTGCCAGGTCCTTTAAACAGAAGCAATCAGACATCCCAAAATCTGCTAAGCTATGCTCAAGACGGAGAAAGCGCTGTGTCTTAGAGGACTATTAGTAGAAAAGTAATAAGTACCATAGCAAAAGAAGGTTGTAGAAAAACCTGAAAAATGCAAAGTAAATGTCAGCCAGTTACAGAAATAGAGAAAACATGTCATTAGTAATTCGCACAGACTTTCAAATATGAAATAATCATCTTTTGCATAAAACACAATTTTAGCTTTTATCATTACACCTTAGATATAGCTCCCAGCACTGAAACTATTTTTTACATTAAATACAGTAAATTAGTTGATACTACTGTATGAAAATCAGGACCTGTAATTTCAGAATGTACATGCAGAACGTAAGAAACCCCCAGACGGCAGGTTTCAAAGAACTACTGCTGCTAACAAATATATAAAGCCACTTTTTACCAAATTTTCTGAAGTTGTTAGCCTCTCATTCCTCAAGCTGTTGAAAGAACTCCTAATGCCTAGACATGTTGTTTGGTGCACAACTGCACGTAGATTCTGATTCACTGGAGGCACCTAGCTCATGGAACCCATTAAACACCCAGTTTAGTTGTTCTGAATTACCATCTGTGAGAGCTTATTTCTCTCAATATAAAAGAAACATCAGAAGACAAATTTCCTCTTCTCATCTCCCCCAGTCAGTTCCAATGCTTAACTCCTGCTGTAAATTACTATTCAGTGTAAGCCAAAGTCTCAAGAACTTGCCGACTTGTTTGCTATTGGCAAACACATTGTGATCATTCAGCAGTTTTACAGGGGTTTTTTTAAACACTTTTGCTCTTAATTTCACTGGAAAGAATGAAAACAGAGGCAACTGATTAACATGCACATAGGATCTGTCCAAGATTTTTGACCCAAGAACCTGGCGGCCATCATGTGCAGCAGTATAAATAAGTAATACTTTAAAATACATCTGAAAGATTTGGCATCATCTCAATATTCCACACACAACAAAACTATATGGCTGTGAAATGTATTTGATGGCCATTGGTAGTGACAGGACTTGTCTTTTTAAATTTAATCTCATCTCTAGAGTAATTGAACTCTGGTGCAGCTGTTGGAAGCTCAAGTTCCACTTTCCAATACATCATTATCATTTGATTGTAAAGACTTCACTCTTTTCCAGACCCTGAAGAGCAACGCAGGACCAACTTTGAGAATGAATATTCCAAAGATCATGGATATTTTTAGACCTTTAAAACAAGGCACCCCTGTGGACTGAATGAAAACATATCTTGTCAGCCAATCAAGATGAAATGATCCCCTGAAGCTGGGGTTTGACATTGTGAGAACATTTTTGAAGCTTGGTTTGAAACCTGCTTGAACACAAGTTCAAGTATATTGAAAGAGTTACTGAAAAGCACTTAAAATACTATATATTGCATATGTGACCCTAGATTCTACATGGACAGAATGATTCAATAAAAGCAAAGTGTGACTGCAGTTTTCTAACAGAAGTCTACAACTCTGTACGGATTATACTTTCTGTTGTTTTCTTTGGCTTGTGAAATAGAAGCAGTTGTCACCACCACTGTTGCCTTTTCAATGAAACAAAACATTTGGCTGTGGCAAATTGTCCAGTTTTTCTACCTATTCAATGTACAGGTTCAGCTGTCTCTTTTCTGAAGACTTTGCACTGAATGCCTAACAAGAAGATATGCAGCTTAGTCATATTACTGTCTTCAGCACTTAATTAAAGAGGGTGCTACTAGAAAAGTGGATTTAATCCTGGTGTTTTAATTAAATTCTAGCTTGGCACAATTCCACCTGTCTGGATTCAATTGGATATCGTTCTCCTTCCCTCTTGCTCCACACATTATCGTTGCCTGCTCCCAGTGAATTGCTGCAGTGATTCTCCCGTTGCATTTCAGCACAAATAAAGGCAGTCCTCAAATACAGAAAGCCTCTTGCATAAAAGGGATGTAACATCAAAGCTGCTATATAAGACTGAAGTGTCACACCACTTACATGTTCAAATTGTCTGAGGCAGGCAGTTGTGTTCACGCTCTGATCCCATACTGAGTGTGACGGTGTAGCTGTGCATGGAGCTCAGAGCAGACTACTAAAATTAGTTTGGAAAGGAAAATCTGTACTGCAAGCAAGAGCCAAGTTATCACTTCAAAATGGTACTGGACAAGTTTATACAGTCACTTCATTATGAATTACAGAGGGGACAGAGATTTCCCACTCAGAGTGGCAGAGAGAGTAAAGTAAAAATCCTGAACCTATTGAACATGGGCAGTATTTTGCAGCTTCATTTTGCTTATCTGAAAATCCTAACTAATTAAACACAAAAGCTTTCAGAGAAGTAGATTTCTTGGGGCAGGTTTGTAACAAGGAAGTTACAAAACTTCTGCTGTTAAAATTCCTATGTCAGTAGTCTATACGTGGTGTAGCTTCTAGTAGGGGGGAGGAACTGAGTATGACCCAAGGTCATCACTCAGTTGATCTTATGGTGGAAAGGGCTCTGAATCATTTAGGTAAGTATAATAAGTATAAGGCCATAATTCTTTTGACAAAAAAACAAAAAAAGAAACAAAGCAACACAAAATTGAGGTCTCATTTTGTTCCATTGCATACAAGGAATTTTAAAACCTGATTTATTCTTGAAACAAAAATTTTGGTTATTTGCTGTCTCTTTGCCAAAGACTTGCTCAGGCATATAATGGGGAAGACAAGAGGATGAGGGTGGAAGGAAGCAAAGAAAGAGGTTTGGAAGCAGGAAACTTGAAAGAAGTTACTTAACATCCTCCTGCTAAACGTCAGAGAAAGAGACCAAGGACTGAGTCACAGCAGCGGGATTCACCTTCACACTCTCTAGTCATCCAAAAGTGAGATCTAAGCTAGCCATCCAGTTCCCTTCTGTGAGTAGAGATGGGCACCTCCAGATAGCAATTCTTGCATGTCTATCTTAGGAAAACACAAATCCTCAGAGTGTTCCAGCAGCCATGTAGCTACACACCACCCCTGACTCAAGATTTCTTAGGTAATTAGAGTTGAAACATCAATATATGCATCGCTCACCACTCCCCCAGCCTTAATCCTCTCTCATATCTAACTTAGTGCTCATCATTTTAGTCCCTTATTCAGGCACAGAAAACAACTGTTGAAAGGTATTTGGACTTCTAGAAAAAATACTGCTGGTAAGGAGAGGGCATAGGGCATATGATTCGTTACATTTTAGAACTACTGAAAAACAGACTAGTCTCAGCACTGATATCGGTCTGTACCAGTATGATGGTTCTGTTTCCCCTTAGGTGACATATGTGAAATACTGAGACTACACCGCCTCCCCACATGAAAGCAAATACTAAGAAGTGCACATGTTTACCAGCCTGAAAGTTGTGCTGTGTGCACTGTTACAGCCTGCCAGGAACATGCCAGTTTCACTCTCTGAAAAGAGCATTTTGCCACTCTCGGTTTGCCTACCCATTCTGCTGTTAAAAAGGAGACTTTTGGTGAGACAAAGAACATTAGTACCCAAGACGGAGATATTAAGCAGGGGCAGAGGGGGCAGAAAGAAAAGAAAAAAAAAAAAAAAAAAGAAGACATTTCTTACTGAAAATAACTTCACAATTAAGGAGTAAACCATACCACAATGTGCATTGTTAGGCTTGTTGAACTTACATGACTCTGGCACGTTATGAAACTAAATGCATTCAGTTCCCTGGCAGGAGGCAAGTATCTCACTCCAAGTTGCATGTGCCCAGATTCATCTTCATAGAAAATTACAAAATAGCCAGAGGCATGTTCCGTTTTGTTGTTTTAATTAAAGATTTGCAAAAGCGGATAGATCTACAAGGCTTCATACTGAGTAAATTCTGAAGATCAGAAAGTGCCTTCTAAACTCATCTAAACCTCAAGCACCCAATAACCCCACACTGCCAGGAAACAGCCCAAACTCAGGGTTCAACCAGGTGGTCCAGGAAGTGGTTATCTCACTGCTCCCTTCTGTATGGAGTCATTGAAGGTATCTTCCCAAAGGTGAAGCAATGATCTATGTCTGTGCTTTTGCTCTACTTCTCTCTTTGACGACTTCTAATTTTAAGAAATACCAGTGTCACTGGCGGGCAATTTTCTTTTCCTCAGTGAGGCAGTTCCCTTCCTTATATCAAGTTGTAGATGCCTTGTTACTTTGTGAGTTATTTTTTTTTGTGACTAGTCTTCAGCCTCTTGGAAGGCTGCAAGAGGGGCTGTCTGCCCTTAGAGATAAATTATTTAGAAGTATTTTCATGCTCCAAGCTCCTCTAACATTAGTTTGACTATTAGTTGGGTTACACTGATATGGAGAGATGTCACAACAGAGAAACTGATAGTCTTAATAAAACGAGGACCTAAGAAGTCCCTGTGATCTTTCACACACTGAGACCAAGGAACAAGTTACAGACACTTAACATGAGTCCTGCCAAAATTGAATCTATCATTCTTCCCTTGTTCTTGGAATAACTGTGCCTTTTTTGCACTCCTTCCCTGTCTACCTGTCCCACCATGCCTGCAGGAGACCCAGGTTTGGTCCCAGATCTCCTGTGGCACCACTAGTGCTGCAAGAGGAGCTGGGAATGAGAGAAACTGCCGACAGCCAGATTCCCTGTGTGTGCCTAGCACAGAGATCACGCTAGCTGTGCGTGAAGATGAAAGCACATCTCAAAGTGCAAACAGCCTTCACTCTGTCAGAGGTAACCTCCCACAGTGGTGCCTTTGCTTTGCAGTCCCAGCACTTCAGAACCACATCACAGGGTGGCCAAACAACTCTTTGTGATCCACACACAGCTTGCCAGAACCCCCAGCCTGCTCTCATTTTCTTATACCAGATGTGCCAGAGCCAGGGGGAGAACAGCAGGTCAAACCACAGGACGGGGAAGGCTGCAGCTGGTCAGGAAGCCCCTTTGCTCATGGAGGCCTGCTTGAAGCAGGAGGGATGATTCACATATGTTTGCCTCTCTCCAGCTCCGGGAACTCCGTGAGTCACGCCAGGAGACAGCAGATCACAAAACATGCCTCAGAGGCAGCGGGTGGCCCTGTGGGTGCTGGAGGTGCTGCTGCTGCCTGGTTGTCGCTGCCTGCACCCTGATGCCTGCTCCTTGTTGCCTGCTCCTCACTGCCTGCTGCCACAGCCACTGCTGGACCAAGCAGGCATCAGCAGGGATCTGCAGCAGAGGTCGTGGGCCGGCAGCTGCAAGGTGTGATCACCCAGGCTGTATGGAGAGGTGGGAATTTAGGAAAGACAGGTTCAGGTTGTCAGGAGAGTTCAGAGAGTCAGGGAGGGATTGCAGCATGGTCTAGGGGGACATCCGGGTTAGGGCAGTGGGACTTGCAGGGTGACTGAGGGAAACACTGGGGAGAGAGAGGCTCTCAGCCAAATGAAAATTTTGGATTGTGGTTTATAGGACCTGGCAATCTGGGCACCCCTGTCATAAGCATTTAGAAGCTCTTTGGGTTCTGTCTTTCCCAAATGAGTACTTGTGAGTCGCCTTGATGTTAAGGAGAATTACATGCACATATCAGGGAAAGAATAGTCCCTCTACAATGGGCATGTGACAGCTAAAGTGCATCAGTCAGCAGGGAAACAAAAGAGGTCATAATTTATGTAAAAGGTTCATTGTTAATGTAAATTCTGCCCCCAAATGCTCTGCTTACCAGTCTGAATTTGTGGTATTTGGCAGTGGAAAATGAAAGGGGTGAGAAACTCACTGCTGGCAGGTAAATGTATAATGTGATAGATTGATTTAAAATCCTTGTCATCTTTCTTTTTCACCTGCATACATAACGATCGTCTGTTAGTCATTAGGGCTCCTTCTACCTTCAGCACTCTAAAAAAATATTGGCTTTGAAATGATACTTCATTGTTAAGGAATTTTTGTCAGCTAGCTCCATTTATCGGTGTATCAAAGCCATTTTACAAGAGATAGGCTCCACTTTGGCACCAAGAGCGCATACATTACGTGCCTTGTGAGGACTTGCATCTCATTCCAGCACGGAGTGGAAGTGCCAAGTGCCACTGTGGTACATAATGAGACATGTCACCCGGCATTGGGGACAGCAAGGAGACGTGGTTGAATCGGCCACTGATGTTTTCTCCTGGCCAGAGATGAGAGGAGCGGGGACATGCGGGGTCGCAGCAGACACATGTTTGGAGCACAGCTGCACAGAGTAGCTGAGGACTCTGCTGTCAGAGCTCCCGGGGTTGGGGTAACATATGCCACCAAGCTGCATTTTTCTGTTGGTCTGTTTACACCTCCTCCCCAGACAGCAAGAGCCAATCCAGGAAACACTCTTTTCTGTAGCCGTATGTGTGTCTGCAACAAGGGTGTTTTTCAGCATACAGGTGATAACTGGGAACGTCACGCTGTTTTGTGAGCAAAATTTTGTAGCATAAGCCAAACCACAGAAAGACTACTACCAAGTAACTACCTCCAAAACTGTTCATGCTGCCTTGTGAATTAAATCATTTTTCTTTGTCCTTTTGTTTAGATCTTCACCTGTGTTGCCAAGCAACTGCACGAGGAAAGTTAATGGCAAAGCTCCCCTTTTAGACCAAACATGTAGGAGGTCTTTGAACTGAGGCAATCTGGAGTGGAAAACACAAGGACCGAGAGAGGAGAAAAAGCCCATGGTTGTTTGGATCTTTTTGTATTTTCCATGCATCCTAGAAACAGAGGATGCTGCACCAGAGATAGTCAAGGACAGGGCTTTCCTTTGTGTAGTTTATTACTATGTCAGCTCAAGGAAACCAAACCCAAGTGCAGGCTATGTGTTGAGAGATGTCAAAAAGAAAATATCATCACACCCACAATTTCCACTCAAAATTATCCTATCAGCAGGATTTCTCCCTCGAAAGGAAAATCTCAACCCAATTCACTGCCACCCAAACACTCATAGCCTAAGCCTGTGCAGCCCAAGAAGAAATCTCTGCTTCCATTGAATCATAATGAAGCTACAAAGGATGCCACAGCTTCCTGCCAGCAATACCTACTGAACCTTCCAGATGAGAAACCCAAAGCCCACAGGATCCCTGTGAACTGGGACATGTGTTTTTCAGGCTGAAGGTTCATAGCTCAACTAGTAAAAGAGAGGCCCAAGACACAAGGAAACTGCCACTGTACATTGGCTGCCACACTCAGTTTGCACAAGTCACTAAACAGTCACAGGACCCAAGAAGTCCTGACCATTAGGCACTTCTATCCACTGCCACCAAAGGTTCCTGTGCCTCGGCCTTCCCACTCATCACCTTGCCTTTTCTTTTAGGAATATTATTAATGATCCGTGTACTGTTTTCTAGTTATACCACATAACAGCTGTGCCTCTCAAGGTCAGGATTTCAAAGGACTGGTATTACTTCAAATTACATGCTTCATTTTGTAAACTCTTGGATTTAGAAAGTATTCATTAGATTGGCCTATTTAGTAGCATTTTCAGTTCATGATTTTACCACGGCTCGTACATTTGGCATTGCTCCCAGGGGTTCAGCCTGCTGGACTCAGGACACTGCATGGGGATACTTCCAGATCTCTTCAGAGAAGAAACCCTGGGAAAGTTGGAGCTTTTGCAACTGAAGACTCAGAAGAGCACCAAAAGTATTACTTAAAAACTAGCCTCTTGAGTTTTTAAACCAATCAAGTCAGTACAATTACATTAGAGGTCCTGTTTGACTTTTTTTAGTACCACTAATACTAATTTGATTCAGTGTAAGCTCGAACGTTTAAACCGCAATATAGAGAGAGCCAAAACAGAGGAATTCATCCCCAAAAGCTATAAGTGCTACCTGTGCCTCATTTAATCCCCAAAAGCCAATATATGCATTAGTAGGAACATGCAAGAAGTGTGCATGGCAGCCAGACTCAACCAAAAGAAGGTTTAGTGTCTGCTGGGTATTTACAGGAACCAGCAGGAGCATGGAAAAAGACATTGGAAAGGCAAGAACTGCTGAGGGTTCATGGAGTTAACTCATCGGTCTCAAATGGAGCATGAGAGAAGCCATGCTTCATAAGGGTGCAGACCTAGAAACAACCTCTCTCTTTCTCCTTCACTGGCAAACCTATTTTGAAGTGAACATTATTCTATGTTCATCATTCTCTACACTCAAAAAAAATTACTATTGCAGATGAAAAACCATATCATGACAAATAGAAATTGCAATCAAGCCTAATTTTTGTCACACAATATTATGGGTGCAGTCATCAGAGTTGTACTGAGGCTTGGCTAAAAGTATTCCTACCATATTTTGCAAAGTTTATAGACTGATCTGACCTGGCAGTTCCTGTGTTTCTATCTAGTCTAGTATCCTGTCTCTGAGAAATGCTAACGCCAGCAGTTTGAGAGGACAAGAGATGAAACTTCTCACAGTCAGGTGGCACAGTCTAGCCTATAAAAATGTTATTGAGAGCCGTAACAGCAAAAGATTGATTACTGAAGACAAACTAGTTCATCTCTGTAACAAATGACCAATATGCAATAATAGCATACTATTTACAGCTCATATGCATTAAAAATCAAAAAGTTTCTGCTTTATCACTAACAGCATCATGGACATTTAGCAGCCATAGAGCTGTACACAGAGACAACCATCCTATCTACAAGCTGTCAACTCCCTTTTTCTGAACATAGTAAAGGTTAAGTTATTTAACCTAGCAAGGTAAATACAGTTCTGAGCTATAAGGAAATAGGAAATGCTCCTGTAGGTTTAAAATTGAGGAAATCCAAATTTAGGATCTCAGCTAAAATTTTAGAAAGCCATCAACGTGTCAACATGATAAAGTAATTGTACACAGTTCAACTCACATTACTAATATGGACTAATATTTCCTGCAAATTTTGTCTGAAATCATGAAATATTTTATTCTAGCTTGATAATGTTTGATTTTTTTTAATTGAAAATATTCGTGTGCATATATATCATATATGACTGATAGCCCCCTAGTTCTCTGACTTCTGAACAGGAAATTACAATGTAGACTCTTCTTCTAAGATCTCTGATAAGGTTCACACTTGTGTGTATATATGCATATATATACAGATGCATGTGTATATAGTTGCTATTAAAGCCTGTGGTTTTTACACTTGTATTTCTGTGTGACAAAATGGTTTCACACCTGACAAGCTCTTTTCACAGGAAAGGCAATAATAAGATTTTATTTGCAAGCATTCTGCTTCTTCAGAGTCACCTAACCATCATTAGACCCCTCCTGGTTCTTTGCTAACCTACCTTAATTAATATTAATTATATATTAATAAGAATATTCTGCAGCAGAGTGACTCTAGACAGACCACAGACAGATTAAATTGTGTCTTCCATTGTATTTTAAAACATGAGAAGTATAAATTCTATATAATACTCTTGAAGCTAAGAGGGCTGTGAGTATGTTGTGCTGGACTCTGTCTTCCCTAAGAGACATGAGATAGCACGCTGACAGGAAACCACCGTGCCAATATATACACAGAGCTCAAGGAAAGTCCCTCATGAGTTTCATGTTAATTATTCTCTCTCCTCCAACACACTGGTTCTAAATGGACAAAGAGACCAGTGTGGATGACCACGTTTCAGATACACATAGGTGGTTTGCCTAGAAGCAGCAAAGATCTCCTCTGAAGACATCAAACTTAGCCTGAGAGAGTCCTCTGCAGTGGTGGGAGCTGCCACAAGAGTATGGAGAAGACAACAGGCCACCTCCAAAGAAACTTGTGGAATAAATCAGAACGAAGAAGTCCTTGCAAAGGCTGCTGTGTTCCTGCTTTGGTCCCCAGCTGGCAGGTGGAACTGGCTGCCTGTTTTGCTGGAAGTCTGAGTTGCAGAGCCTTCTGATGCCTAGGAGACAAGGACAGCTACTGAGCTTGTGGTAAAAACAAGATGCACGTTCTAAGGATTTATACTGAGCAATCGTGTGCATATATCAGTTATGCTATCCATGGCCAAGCATACTGCCAGACAGTACTGTAAAATCACGGTCTCTGGTAAATAAGATACCTTCTTCATGTAGTACTCAGAGATGAGACTTGAAGGTGTGAGGAGCTATTGGGAGCACAGAGATGAGCTATGGAAGAGTGTCTGTAGCCACATGGCCCACCTTTGTTTGTTTGCAAAGAGGTATTTTATCCCTCTCTCAGAAATGCTGTGCAAACAGCTGAGCACTCAGTCCCCCCGACATTCCTCCCACTGCTTTCTCATGCTACTAATTTTAAATATATCAGAGTGCACTGGTTTTGCTATTTGAACCTCCCAGTTATCTTTGTGTCTTTTTTTTTCCCCAGTAAAGGTAGTTGGTTAATACAAAATACCACAGACAGTAAATAAAGAGCTTTTCTTTCTGTTCCCAGTTCCTGGCACTGCCTCCCTCCATGGCACCGGCGTCATCTCAGGGCTCTCACCCTCCTCGTGCATACAGAAGACTGTAATGCTTGCACTACTGGAGGAATTGCTGGTTACATTTGACCAACCCCATATAAGTACCAGGAATTTTAAGAGCAAGGAACTCTCTATATACTATATGGCATTTATATTAATATATCAATAAATTCCCCCCTAACTGTAACAGATGCTCAGGTCAGTAGTTTCCCCATATGATACAATGCACTGTTGTATCCTTTTCTGTGAGCAAGAATAAGCCAGATGCTTTCCCACAACATATTGGCAGAAATACGGTGCTATATAGCCAGAGAAAGCAAACTTTACCTCCACTGCAGATGAGCCTCTACAGAACAGCTTTTCAAATCTTGCTTTCTTAAAGCTGATTAATTTTGACAAAGGATTTACCTACTGATAGCTATCCAGATGATCAAATACCGCTGGAACTGACTTATGCATCATCAAGGAATATGAAACTTCCCTAATGTCACAATTATATTTTTCTTATTTCTTTTTATAATACATTAGACAAAGGAAACAAATTAGTGTTTTTCATTTTTCCTCCATTAACTTCTTTTTACTTTTTTATCTTCTCTATTCACTCTCATTTATCTTTCTTCTCATTTCCTCAGAGAGCAAACAGTGCTAACCTGCTTTCCTCATTATTTGTAATTTTAATTATTTTTACTTCACCCTTACCCATTAGTTCTCTAAAGTTCTCTTCCAGCTGCATATATTAACACCTCACTATTCTAATCATTCACTGTTGCAAATATCATCACCTACTTTTGGTGCTTGAATCTTTGCTCTCTGATTCCTTAATTGGCATCTACTGTTGAATTCCTGGAGGGCTACGCTCTTTCACTACTCACCTCCCTAATAATTCTCATCACCAATTCCTAAGTCTCCCTATCTGATTATATTTCAGGATGTGCTTTCACAAGTGGTTTAAGCCAGCTGAAGACTATGTGGCCACCAAGAAAGAGCTGTCCTGCCATGCCAGCATGCCGGAGGGCATGTTCCCACCCCACTGCTGGCACTGGCATTACCACTTGTGCAACCACAGTCAGCCAGACCGCAGCTGCTCTTTCACTTCTTTGTGCTTTTTTTGGTAGGGTAAACGTTCTGGCAGATCAGTTAATTCCTGCCCCAGGGAGACAGCAGGGCCATGAGCAGAGAGAAAGGCAGCACTGGTGCTTTTGGCCTCGGGGCACACGGGTGGATTTACAGCCTGCATGAAACTGCAGCCTGGTAAGTGCAAAAACCGCACAGTGACAGGAAGAAATGTGCATTTAGATTCTTTCCAGCTACCACTTTTCTGTTTTAATCACAATCACAGTTTCATGCAGGCAGTGCGTTACCCTTTTGGGGAGGGGGCTGCTATTTGCTTCACTGAACTGTTGAACTTTGCCAGGCCTTCAGTTCAGCCAAAAGCAAAACACATGACAAGGAACAAACAGGTCTTGCAATCCTTAGTCATCGACTTCAACAGGAGTTCGTCTGGTGGGGAGGAGGGAAAACCGTTAACGAATAGGTCTAAAAATAAATGTCAGGGTTTCCTGACATTGTTTTCTGGTCTTCTGTATTCCCCTTGTGAGGGAAAAAGAAAAGCAGGATTCAAATGGCATTTTAGTTTGCTGTTAAAATTCAGAACCCAAGAAAATATGTAAATAATAGCAGGACTCAGAAATAGGAGCAAGTCTTGATTGTAGCCATGATGACCTTCATTTCTATTGTTCTCGGTTTGTGAGAGTGAAAAGAAATCACTCATCATTACCAATACCCCTTCAAATTATTTGTTACAAGTTTACGCACCCGAAGACTTAACTCTTGGAGGATTTTTTTTCTCCAAAGCTAGATCACTTTCATAAAAGAAACCAGTATGCTACATTTATAGGTAACGTCTTAAACTCCTACATGTCAGAGAACATAATGAAAGCTTTAATTGTTTCTTTCAGTATCTTCAGGGAACCTGTCAGAAATTCTCCCACACCTGCAGCAGCCAAATACACAACTATTCTAGCGATGTATCTATCTATGTCATAGGATAGGCTTAAAAAAGAAGCAGCAATATTGATCTTTCAGAAATCTATACAAAAACTATTTAGGTTCATCTATCTTGGATACCATAATTATAGAACACAGCTCTAGCTGTTAGGTTTCTTGATACATGCTGAAAGCTAGTAGTTTGAGTATTTATTTTCTCCTTCAGAGTATCTCATTGCAAATTGTCCTGAAGATGTTCAAAGAAATCCACAAGTTTTCCTAATGGTTTACAAAAGTGAAAAGCCACTTCTTAGAGGTTTCTTCCTGTTATGCCAGGTTATGCAGGCAAACTCCATTGGGGTGTGGAGGTACCTGGGTTGTGCTGTACTGATGTAGCAGTGCACGAGTTTTCTCACTTTCGCCCTTCTGATGCTCTCGCCCATGCTGCCGCAGGGGAGTGAGTGAGTGCCTGTGTGGGGCTGAGCTGCCTACCGGGGTTAACCTGTAACAACTTATTCCACCTTTTTTGCAGTCCCTGTCAGCTTTGACTTCATTTTTTACAGTTTAAGATCCCAAAGGATCATTGATTCACCTCGTATGACCTTCAGTACACAGAAAGAAAATATGATTCACTCACAACTTTAGGCCCAAGACATTTTCTAAAGGTTTCCAGTGTGAGGAACAAGGACCAGTTTAACTGGTGTAACGTGCTGGAGGGGTGGCTCCTCACCTGGCTTGCTGCTTCCCAGGTGCTCATCCTGGTCATCTGCCTCTGCAACACTCACAGCTGCTCCAGCTGTTCCCCACAGGGCTCTCAAGTGTTTTGCTACACCTTGTACTTCTGCTAGGGTCCTGCATCCTTTTTGCTGGGATGAGCAGCCTGACTTCTGCTGGGCAAGAATTACAGAAGACCAGGGACAGAGAGTGCTTTGTTACCCACTGCTCTTTTATCCTTTAGTTCCCACCCATTGAGTCCCACCGCTCTTGTTTGTTAGAGGGCAGAGTGACTTGAACACAAAATGAAGATGCTATCAGCGTTATTTCTGTGTATGTATCCTGTTTTGGTCCCTTTTTCTTTTATGTTCTGCCCTCCCTGTGACTTCTCCATGACCTTACCACTTGCTCTGTGTGAGTGCCTCTGGTTATTGTGCATGTATGGTCAGATGCTTTCCTGTTATTGCTTTACCTTGATATGCTGCGTGGTGCTCCCAGCAGACAACATACAAGTGGGAGAAGGCTGAAGCTGTAGTCAAAAAACATTAATTTGGAAGTACATTATATTTGTCTAAGGGACAGTGGAATGAAAAAGACCTCAAAAATAAAGAAGTGTACTACACATATAAAAGTGTGTCCACAGATTTCCATTTTTCTTCTAATGTGTTTTAATGTGATGGTTCAGCTTACAGAGACGATCTGGGTGATGTCCTTCATCACTCTGTTCAGTCCCTTTTCTCATAAAACATTGAATTTACAGGTTAAGATTCATATGAAATTGTGTATATATATAAATAGAGAATTTCATTGTTGCTACAGCTTTTAAAAACAGTCAAATACATATACAGTTGGCATTATTGAAATCCTATGTAGAAACCTGGTTTGTATCCAAAGTCAGTTAATCTCTTTTGCAAAACACATTAGAAATAAGAATTGATTTGGTAACATTTTAAAATTGTATTATCAAGAAAGCCAGGTCTAAACATACCATTTTAACTTGATTTGCCATTTCTCATTATCATTTTACTATTTATTTTGTCCCATTTATCAATTGAATGACTTAAGTATTGCCCTTGAGATGCTCCTATTTATAGCATATCTTAGAATTTATTAGGTTCACAAAAATTCAGTCAATGATGTTGACCTTTACAAGAAAGAATCACTCAGACTCCTTAATTCCATTTCACTGCATTGCAGTGGTAGCTATCTTTCTCCATTTTATCTAAATTTTACTTATTAATTTCACTATCCTAAGGCTGCCTCAAACTGGAGGACATTTTCAATCTTCAGGTTTTCATAGCTTCTTTATTAAATGCAAATTTTCCCCTTTCATAGTTTTCCTTTTCAGTGAAAAATTAGGACAACAGACAAATAAACCATCTAAGGAAAAAAATGATACTTAGTGAGCTCCCATTGTAAGATACACTCTGCAAAGATGGGAAGCTTTACTTTACACAAAAGCATGGCCAATTCCAGGGCTAAAAATCAAACTGAGAGAATGACTGTCACGTTACAGTAATGTGGGTTATCTATTTCAAAATTAACAGAAAGACCAGAAGAATTAGAAATACCAGCATAAAAAAAAAAAAAAACATGCAAAACTGAATTAACTTAGTAGATTACGAAGAGGTTAAATAAAATGTCAGCACAGGGAGGAACACACATCACTGAAAAACTTCAGCATACCAAGTAGATGGTGTGACTACTGATTCACAGAAAAGGTGATGGCAGGTTAATTAACCACATTTCATGTAACTGTAAAAGGATCACAAAAGAAGCAGTGACTCAGAAATGGTAGCAAAAGCTGCTGTATTTTAACTTTCAAAGCTGAAATTGGCATGGATTTTGTTTGTAATTGCTGTCACTAACTGCTGACTGTTCCATTCTGGCGTTCAGGAGTACATGCCCAGAGAGCAATGCCTCAACACAGCGGTTCATTTTAAAACTCAAGAGAAGCCGGAAGGACAGAAAGCCCAGAGAGAATTACAATGTTTACTCAACCAGAACGAAATTCAAAAGCAAAAACTCCAATGCCATGACATAATACATAGAAGAAGCAGGTATATACCATGCTCGTAAGGTAATTTTGCTATATGGAAGGGTCAGGAGAGCTCATAGTTCCAACCTTCCTTCTCATTTTCTTATGATTATGAAAAAAACAGCAAAATAGCTTCCTCTTTGCAAACATAACATCCTTTCTAGCTCGTGGAGCATCTTTGCTGCGCATATTCACTCCATAATCTTGGCTGCTATGCAAGTCACGGAGCAAGTGAGCATCCCAGCCCTGCTGAGGCATCACGATACAAATGAAGAGATTGATGACCAGATCCAGGCCCTGGAAATCTCTCCTCCCCAGTTTAGATAGTCAAACCTACCAGTTTACAGCATGCAGACAAATGGGCACTACCTCCCAGACTCTGAGGGAAGTTGTAACCATGCGTATGATGTGATTTCTCTGCAAGAAATCCAGGTATTGTAATGATCTCAATTACAGTACCCAGGGTCTACCTGGTAATAGCAAATCAGTTCATTACTATACAAGATAGGGATAAAAGATAAGGACCATTTCCTTTTGTAATACACAGATTAAAAGAGAGATCTGCAATAATAAAATTGTGACAGAAAAATACAAGGAAGGAATATATCCTTCTGGGTTATATTTATCAAAAATTATTTATTTGCTTGCTTGTGCACAGAAGGCAGCTTGTAAGACTGGGCTATTTGTCTCCTCACCCTGAGGGCAGGGGTTTTCCAGAAAGGACAACACCTTCTCAGCTGTTCTGGTTAAAGGGGGCTGTCCCTGCCTCTCACCTTTGCCACGCTGGAAAAATCTCCTTTTCTATCAGGGTTTGCTACTTCATTTTCTGTGACAGGTCACATGGCAATGTGAAAAACTAGGTTATTATCCTTCCCATTCTTCCTTGATGTTTCCATGAGACACATATCCACTGGATCCCTCTGCTACTATTCCCATGAGGGTTTTTTTTAGGGGAAGGAGGGTAAAAAGGAAAAGAGGGTGAAATTTGTCATCTCACAGACAAAGTCTCTGGAGTGCTCTATTTATGGGACACATCTACTTTCTCGCTGACCTTGCCTCCTTCGCACATTTATATGTCCATTAGAATTTATTAACTATGAATACATTAGGCTCCAGGTGCATAACAAAGTGTCTAGAAAATGTATTTTAATAAAATATCCAAACAGCATGTCCAGATAATGCCTGCAATGTCCCCATATGTCTCACTACAGAGATCGCAACTTGGTATGTCCTGGTAGTATGACCTGCAATAGGTATCATCAACTACATTCATTACTACTTAAGATAGGACAAAAGGCATCTACAATTAAGTGTTTTCAGTTCTCTAACTGTTCTATATGATACTTAAGAGCATAATATTTTAATTAAGGGTGGGTTTTACCCATTATAGAAATAATTTTGAAACAACTTTATTCCTGGTTGCTTAAGCAGGTTCATTACAATGCAAGGCAATTTACCCAGCTGGACAGGTCTGCAGGTGGCCAGAAACCCATTAGAGAGGTATCTACCTACTACAGGGGAAACTAATATTCAGGAGACAGGAAATCTCACAGGGACTTTGATTTTGCCAGGCATTAACACAGTTGACTGGGTAGCAGGTGGCTGGAAGCATAAATTTCCCTGTAACTTATTTATTAGGGCTCCCTTGCCTCCCTTCTTCTAGAATTATAACATGCTCTTGGCATTGATAAGCCCCAGCAAGGGCACACTGTAAAGACGCAAGTAGCAAAGTCTTGATAAATATTTTTTATCTATTTGACCTAAACTGTTTGAGCCAAACTGGAGTCTTATGTGGATATTTTTTTTTCTTTTCTGAGGGGAAAATAAAGTATTTGTATGATGCAAACCTCCTCATTTAGAAATAATGTATAGCTGGCTGTCTTCCTGAACAGAACAAGAGTCAAAGAGGAATTACATTCTTCTGTCACAGCTCCAAACCTCCTTTCCGCCAACTCTTTGCTTGGAAAGCTCTCCACCAGTTTTTTTTTCCTACACTGTAATCTGGTTTTCCTCTATGGATTTTTGCCCTCTCCATGTTTCCATGATGTTTTCTCTCCCACTAAAGCCCTAGCCCCCATGCTCATTTCTTTGGAAATTATTGGAGCCACAAATTTCTATTTTCACTCAACATATGCCTGCATACTGTTAAAATGTTTCAGTTATCTACTGCCCCAAAGGAGCTCATCTGTAGTTTACGCTTCCCTGGAAGGAAAGCTCATTGCCACACTCACCAGCTCTGAAGAGGTTTATTTCTGTGTATGATGAGAACATAGAAAAGAAGAACATTTTCTATTAGTTCTGGCAGCAAAAGCATAAAAAACTCTCTCATGAGTGCTTTGGGGCTAGTTATTCAAATTCCCTAGAATATTCTGAAAATTTCAGCATTAATTCACAAATACCAAGGTCTGCATGATTGCACCACATTACGTACCTTGTGAGCCAGCACTCACGACATCCTCAGTTTCACAGCACGCTCACCTGTTCTGCTAAAGCAAAGCAAAAACGTTACTGTCACGGAGGCACCCCGTAGGTTAATTTAAGGGACAACAGGGTCCAAAACAACTTTTATTAGACCGGTGAGGAACAGGGTTTTAGCACTCCAAAAGTGACTTAAATACAGGTTCGGATATCAGTTGAGGAAAATCATTGAGAGGCAGCAACTAATACAACAGGCGGTCCACAGTGTGCATGCACGTGGCTTCACCCAAAACAATGCCAGAGCCATTCCTGAGTCCCAGAGAAATACACACTTGCCTAAACACGGTGCGGGATTATTTTTAAAGAGATACACACACTCATAGTGAGTACAGGAAGCGTACACTCATGATTGTGCGAGGGTAAATTTATAATACACCCGCAATCCTGCGAGAGTTAATTTACTTACACGTGCAAGTATGCACGAAATCCTACACATGCTTATGTGGAAGCACGGGAGGAAAATACACTCGCAATTGTGCGAGGGGCTCTCGGCGGCCACTCGCAATTGTGTGAGGAAATAATTTATACACGTGCTCATATTGGGCACAGAAAGTTACGCGTGCAAGTGTGCACGGAAGGAAAATACACTCGCGATTGTGCAAGGAAATAATTTAAAGTACGCGTGCAAATGTGCATGGAAAGTTACACGTGCATGCGTGCACAGGAGGAAAATACACCCGCGATTCTGTGAGGATTAATTTTACACGCGCTCATATGGAGCACGGAAAGTTATACGTGCATATGTGCACGAAAAGTATAAATATACTCGCAATCCTGCGAGAAGTTTTACTTAGCACGTGGCGGCGAGGCAAGCGGAGTCCCCATCCCGGGGAGGGGGGCTCTCGGCGGCAGCATCTTGCTCGTGCTCCGAGAGACCCGTGACAATGGGCACGGAATCTCGACGAGAATCCCATTTTTATCTGATCAGACCTGACTGTAGGCACTCTAGAAGCTTCTCTGCACCCCCCACACTGGCTGTGGGTGCCCCTGAAGCCTCCAAACATCCCCCACGCTGGGCGCAGCTCAGTGTGCCTTGGCACTCCCTTCTCCTAATGGCCCCGGCTAGGGTGCTCTGGGGCCAAACAAAAGAAGCTGTTAGCCTCAACTAGCAGAGAAAGAGGGAGATGTGCCCACTCCTTCCATACTGAAGGAGGGAGGGGGAGAGAGGGGGGATTGCATTCTGCCACAGTTACATTTAGACATTTTTTTCACGGTTCATTCAGGGCAGTCTCATATTCCCTCTCCAGCCCTATCACCACACGTGCCACATGTGGATGGCTGTGGATTTGTGCAGGACACAATGGGCTGGCCAGGAGAGCCCCAGGCTGCAAGGATGCCTGTGACACGGAGCTGCCTCAGTTCTCCCTGTTCCCTATGCCACACGCATCCCGTGTCACACTGTCTGTCACACCACTGCCTCACATACTGCAGGAAGAGGTCCTGGAGAGGCCCAGGAGTATATGGAGAGCTGCAATATAAATCTTTCAAGCCCCCAACTTTTGGGAAAAAGCATTGCTTTATGTAAATTAAAGAAATACTTCTCTGTGCCCACTCCCTGCTAACACCCACACATCTTTTCCTGGAACTCCAAGTAAGTAACAGATTCAGAAAGTTGATACAGTTACTGCAAGTGGTTTGGAGAATATAAGTCTTATGTCTGCTTTTAAGAAGTTTTATTAATAAGTAAACATATCCGTAAATTTTCTGAACAAAACAGGGGCAAGAAAGACATGCATTTCAGCCTCTTAGAAGCAGGAAAAGCAAGAAAGGATTTCTTTTCACAGTCTCTTCCTGTAAATTATATGGGAGAGCTGTATAAATCTTCTTTGACCTGGTTTAGCCATACACTGTGTTTTCCTATTAAAATATTCACATACAATTAGGTGTCCACAGGCAGTCAGACTGGAGCAGAGATCATGGAGACGTAGGAGTTTGCCACACAAAAAGACTCCTTCTCCTCACAATACAAATTACAAAAATCTCTAAAACAATCAATGTAAATTTGATCTGTTGAAAACTGGATTTAACTTACTGACATTTCCTTTGTCCTTTCTCCCAAATCATCCCAACTTTTCTCTGATAAATTGGCACACAGAAAACAAATCATTACAGCATTACAGCATTTCTCAGCCCTTTAGTACCACACACTGTTACTAGACAAATCCTGCTGGCTTTGTTCACACACATCTCATCTTAATGGCAGTCTAAAGCCTTTTAAAATAAGATGTTAAATAATAAACTCAACCACAAATACACAACCATTGCAATAAACTTACATTAGCCATTCAGACACTACAGCAATAAGAGGTTAGATGACTAGAAAGATACTCTTAAAGCCACTTAGGATACAATTACAAAGGAAAAGTTATCAGCTGTGTATTCCCTTAAAAAAAAAAAAAAAAATTTAAAAAAACAACAATGCACTGTTTCTTCAGCACCTTCAGGTCTTTGCCTTCCTTCTTCATTGAACAGAAAAGGGCCATTTTTCAACCTCTTAACCCCAAAGAAAATATCTATCTGTATCAACCTCAGGGACTGCCAGGTTTGGCTCCAAAATACTTTCTTAATTCCTGTAATTATGTAAGTGAGCCTCCTCCTTTGGAGCACATGGGGCAAACAAGTGCCTCCAACACCTGTGGAGACCTTCTCTGACCCTATTTAATGGGGTTCAGCCATGAACAGGGGTCACCACAGCCTGATTGTGGGCAGCTTTGGGCTGGGGTTTTTCAACATGTTGGAGTCGCCTGGTCCAGAAATTCCTTCCTCTCAAAACACACCTGAAGGAGAACAACTTCTTCCAACCACATTGTGTCCAGAGCCAGAAACCACTTGTGTTTCCTCCCAAGAGTCCCTGGGCACAACATTCAGTCAGGATTTATGGCAGGTCCAAAGCCTTTCTGCTGTTCCTTCCCCTCCATGTCATGTGGCTCCACACAGGTATGAGAAAGGGAAAGCACAGTCTCACCCAGATGCTCCTGGAGGCTTCTGGTAAAAACACAAGCTTGGGAAGTGGTAGATGTTTCTTAGCAAATGTCCTGCTTCTGAGCAGCTCCAAGGTAAGCAAATGCTATCACATCCTCAGCAATTGGGTGCCTACCCTCAAAAAACCCTATGTACTTAATGCCAAATCATCAAGATTCCAGCTCCAAATAGAGCTGAGTGTCAGGCACATCCTCACCATCAGATACATCCTAAAATGTTTGATGCTGGCTAGTCTCAGACCACTTTGTTCCACGTGCAGGAGCTGTACATCTATCTACGTAAGATACTAAGCTCCCTATTCAAACACTGGGAAAAGCATTTCATTCTCTTGCTCTACGTCATTCTTCAGGGGTAAACTGTCTCTGCAGCAGTTGCAGAAGCTTGTGCACCTTATTTTAGCAGTCTGAATTCCCCCTGCCAAGACTAAACACTCAGAAGGTTTTCATTGCCTAAATAATGATGGCAGGTGATGAGAATCTGGCCTTATACCACATATACCACATAAAAATCCCTGGAGATGAATCATCCTCCAAAATGTATTCAGCTTAATTATCTGGTAGGAAAAATAACATTGCTTACGATATTGACCCTTTGTGGCCTTTGTGGAGTGAAGTTGATGCAACTTATACTTTTTACTTGTTTCTTCTCTAATGTTTTGTCTTTTTTTTTTTGTTTTTAGTCTTTTGCTTTTTCTCCATTTGCATTTATGCAAAAATACTGTTTACTATCTCATTAAGCTCAACTGAGAACAATCACAAGCTCCATTAGACCACTCTGACAATATGTGGCTTTAATTATTTTTTCATAGGAAATTCTCACAGTGGAGCAGAGTAGGAGTGGTTGTGACATCTTGCTACAAACTCTTATGTGGGAGGGTGTGTGGTGGGAATGGGGCCTAGGGAGGGCTGATGGAGAGGCAAGAAAAGGCAGAATAGTTCTTTGGGGTTTTTGTTTAAGGAGAAGAATCTTGGTGAAATATTTCTGTATGTCGCATATGCTAAGAGTAATTCCATCTTTAATGTCATCTGGTCAGAATTATACATTCAGCATACACTAAAATCTGAATCAGGTCATTAGTTAGTTCTTGAGATGATAGTCATACTGTCATTAAAACTTTTAAGCCATTTTGAGCTGATAGATTTCCATAACACTTAATTTTTTAAGCCATATTCTGCTATTCCTGTATTTGCTGTTTAGCCTATCTTATGGCACAATAAAAGTCCTCCCATCTGGCAGAACAATCACAACCTCTCAAATTAAAAAATAATTCTATACTTTATTGGTTTGTTTCTTTGGCAAAGCTTTCATCCCAAAATATGAATTCTTCTCACAACCTAGAAAATATTTCCTAAGATATTTAGAGCCAGAAAAACTTTGGTACAAAGTGTCTCTTTTTACCAACTCATGCTGCTTCTAGAAGGGTAAAATAGGCCTCAGCATCCTTAATGCTCTTGGCTTTCACTTCATCACGGCTTTTCTGTTGAAACATTCAATATTGTTGATATGAGAATTCTTGTGCTGGCAAGACAGTTTTCCTCTTTCAAGGGATCATGAAACAGTATTATGCATTGAGAGGACCTTTATTCGTATCCTACATAGTAGAGCTTGTTCCACTGCCAGGTTTGCAGACCTCAGTCTAAATCCTGGCCCCCCTTTTCCATCTCAAAGATATTTGCCATTACTTCATCTCCAAAGAACTACACTATTTTTCCTCCAATCTCTCCAAAACATACTCAAAGAAAAAGCTTGAATCCTCTAGTAAGTCAGTTTAAGGACCTATGTATGCCTCCAGAGAAGCCAGCAGAGTCTGCAAGAAGTCTCCAGGTGGGACGAGGACAGACACACACAGTGTTCCTACAGGCAAGAGGATGCTGCCCGTGAAGGCACAGGGCAGCTTTGCAGGGTCCATGAAAGGCCAGGTGGAAAGCTCTTTACTCCTTCAGCTTCCTCACACTTTCCTGATATTTTTTTTCAAACTCTCAGGACTGGTCCTGCAAATTGGCATGACACCATTGACTTTCTGGCAGTTTAGTGAGGACATCAGACCCATTGTTTCCATTCCAGGCTCCACTTCCTTAGAACAAATAGTTGGTGTACAGTGAGTGTATAAAGATGCACAGAACTCCAGAAATTTCCAAAATTGCAATGCAGTTGTTCTGCTCAGATCCCTGTTTCTTAGGGACCTTAGCCCTTGTCAGTGATATCCTGATGATAAGGAACATATAACTTAATTACCTTGAAATTAAAGTTTCAGCCTCAGTGTTACCTAGCAATATGTGCATCAAAGGCATAATGTTTTAAAAGCCATTTGAAAGAACGGGAAGGTTGCCAGCTACTCAAATATTGTCGTAGTTCTGATTTTTCTCCAGCTCCCCTGATAGGCACTCAGAAATGAAACCAGCCTTCCAAGGAGAAAAGACAGCTGGAATCAAGACATCTCCATTTATATATCCTGAAAACTTTCAAAGCTGAGAAGATCGTTATCATATGGTTTCTTCTGTGTATGTTTGTCCAAGAGAGAAACTTCTCACACAAATGTGACTGGCCATGATAACTCATCCTGAGAGGTTCAGTGTTCTTTTCCTTGGAAATGTTCCCCATTTTAACATCCTGCATTCTGTGGAAGCATCTTCAGAGCTGGACAGAATAAAATAGGAAACAAAGGATCTCTGATCTCAAACAATGTGGAAGGTCAGAGGAAAGGGTAAATAACCTCGTAGACATTTACCCTCTTGTCTCCTGTCCCAGGATGGAACAGCCCCCCTCTTCAAAGTGATGACAAAACTCCTCTGCACAACCCTCTTGGCATTCTCCCTTCCACCACTAACAATCCTCTAGATGCTGCCTTAAAGAATGTGCTTATTTGAGCTAAACCCCTGTGTTTGTACTGAAACATAGAAGTAACTCATTAAACTTTTCTTAGATAAATTGTTTAGACTAAGTAATTTTCTTCTTTCCTCCCCTTCTGTTGCCAGCCTATTGTTTATAGCCAGCATTCCAGGCTGTGTGTGATGAAAATGCTGATGTGTTTCCTGAGTTACAGACCCAAGCTTTATCTCATCTTTCATTTAGGAAACTGGTTGCTTTATCATTTTATGCTGCTGTGTGCAATGTTTATTTTTTCCCCATTATTAACATTGTATAGGAGGATGTACCCAGCCCCATCAGCTATTAGTTGTATTGTGCATACCATGCACACACTCACAAAAAAAAAAAAACAGTATATTAAAGCATATATAATGTAATAGTTTGGTATAGCTATGTCCTCTGCACGCTATCTCCTGACGATGGAACTTACTGTTTCTTACCACAGGATGTGACAAGGAATACTCCTGCCCTTTGCACAGACTTAGTGATGATCACCTATTCATCTGGAGTCCTCTTAGAAAGAAATAACTCCTCCCCAGGTCTGCCTCTGTTTGAATTCCAGGGGAGAAATTATGAAGCAGTGACTCACCCGAGGGATCATGAAAGCAGCAAAGGGGATGAGAGGTGAATCTTTGACTAGCTATTCTGGTCAATAATAAACTAACTGGAAAAGTCAGAGACATAATCCATGATTTAGAGAAGCTATGTTTAAGAGAAAAAGAATCCTGAATTTCCAATAGGATTTTGATTTAAATCCAAAGAATGCACAAGTGGTAAGGAAAAGGAGGCAGATAGTTATTCTTTTGTCTACAAGAGATATCTCTTGGGCTAGTTCAAGTGCATTGATTTTTTTAATCAATTTTTGCAAAGCTTGTTTAAATTTTTGCTTTAACTACTGAAAGAGGTAATTACTAGGAGAAAAATGTACTACAATATTAGAAAGAGGATCAGCAAAGGTTGTAGGGGGCAAAAGCAGATGAATTAAGAGGTTGTAGTGGCCAAAAGTGACTGAATTAAAAGATGGCATTGCTGTGAAGGTGTAAAATTGCCCATTTTGTGCTGTGTGCTGCCCACGAGGATAGCTTCTAAATGTGGAACATTCTCACATGTGGTAGTCACCACAATTATTTTCTGTTATTGCTTTTATCAAACATAATGGACTCATTGCATACACACAGTGGATTGCTCTGGATTCCTGAAGGATCCAAAAAATAAGTTCATCACACACTCTTAACATCAGGCAGTTCAATTATTTCTTAGTGATTCTATCAATTGCTGTTCTTGATTCACTTCTCTTTTAATAATAATAAGCATTTTAATAATAATCATCATCATTCAAATAATAACCATTTTCATTCTGAACTTTACCTACAACCATAGAATACCCAGAAAATGAGTTACCATTTCAGCCTTTCTTTCTATAATACGTTGATTATCTGCATTTGCTTATGCTGACCTTCCTTTGGAAATAATTTACATTTACCTAAACTGGAACAAAGGGGCCTGATAAAAATATGGCCTGTCAAAATCCAGCTTGAACTTAGACTTGCTGCTCAGGTCTGCTTCCTTCCCTCCCCACACCCAGTAGTATTTTCTTTCTCTAATTCAAATATTTTCAGTTGCATTTAATGTTCCCATTCTCAACACCTCACTTCCTCATCAATGCACAAAACATTGTGTGGTTTCAAGTGTTTGCCCTGTGGTCATCCACAAAACTCACATAAGCAAGGCCAGAGCTAAATGATGATCTCCAAGGCTTAGTTGTCTGAGACTTGGGCCATGTGGATTCAATTTCCTGAATTTTCACAGACTTTTCTTTATAACCTCGGTGAAGTTAAAACCACCTTGGCGTTACTGCATTCCCTGCAAGTTTCTCAGCTCTCCGGACGTATCTTGTTCACACCATTTAAAATTAGTCTTTTAATAACTGTGACACGCATCTCAAGGTATTCAGTTTAGTTATTTGTGGATCAATAAAAACAGACATACTGGAAGTGAGACAGGCTAAACCAGAAGAGTTTATAAAGAAGAAGTATGAGACCACTCCTACTCATTATGAGGATGGTATCTACTGAACACGAGGCCTGTGCAGTACCAGAACAGGATCTGAACTACACTGAATCTGTATTCAGACTTACATCATCTCCAGCTGCTGCACGGGGATATTCAGTTCATTTGCTTTAAGACAAATTTCTCTTCTTCAGGTTCAGGGCCTGTCACAGCATTGACGTGATCCTTGCTATGTTTTAGTGGGACCTACAGGTGATATTTAAATGGTGGTATCAATCTATAATCTGAAAGAACTGTCTTAGCGCTCTCCCCTCCACCGTTCCCTTTCTTCCTTTCCTTTCCCAGCCCCAGTGCCAGCAGCACCCAGAGGGCACCGAGGCTTCACGGCCTCACGTCCTGCCAGAGTTTTGCCCAGGAGACCAGACATGCAGCGGCTGTATCAAAGGCAAGGTGTGGGACATCCATCCTGTGGGAACTTGGGCAAACCTCCTCAGAAAGTCTGCTTCATGTGAGGAACACTAGATGGCACACAACAACCGCTGTATTTTTTCGGTTTTAGTTCAGAAACCAAAAATTGGTTCCAAAGCATCAGCCTGGAATGTGACTAAAGGACTGAGCACAAAACATGAATCCTAGTACGCTATAAAAAGTCACTGGGAAGATAACCTTCCCAATAAAACCTCACCCTGCTTCCTCCATCAGAATTATTATTTTTCTATTTATAACTCTGCCTGACTTGGCAGCTTCAGAAAGTAAACACAGATTTTATTTAGTGGTTTGTTGAGAAGCAAGGGAATACTGTCATTTCAGTACAATATAAAATAATAGATTGGCATGCAAAGTAAAGCCCACTTGGCTGAGCAACCTCTACAATTGAGAATACAACTGCTGGGACACCATTCAAGTGATATAATAATCTATCTCATGGATTCTGTTAAAGAGTCTGTGTTTCAGTTTGTAAGTAAAACGAAGTATTCACTTCTACTTTTTATACAACAGTAAGTATTTTTTCCTTGTTTTAAGCCACCTAAAATCCCAGGGAAACATTGTGCTATTCCAACTTCTTCTGCTTTACTGTACCAGTGTTTAGCATGGGTCTGTTTTAATTCTGGAGGGAAATACACCCAATAAACATTATTTTCATCAAAAGATTCCTCTATGTTCTGTTGTTCATAAAAGCACAGCATATAAGAAGGAAAAGCATTTACAGGACTTTTCACAGTTCATTTCCAAAACATGGGAGAAAACAGTTCCTGGTGCCACTTTACAGATTCATCACATCAGAATAAAGTGGTGCAACTGCTTCGTACGGTTGAGGTTATGACTTAACTGAAAAGATGTGAACTTTCAACTTCCTATGAACTGCTAGTAATTGGCACGGCTGCTTTGGAAAACAGAACCATGACTACCTGATAGAGGTCTGATTCTAAACTCATCCAAACAGGAAGCTGCAAACACCAATTTACTGGCAGAGCAAACTGTATTAATCAAAACTAGCTATGCCAGGGTGGGGATTCCCCTCCACCTCAGAAGTGGCCTAGAAGGAGAACTAGTGCCCCCCAGGAGGGGACTCCTGTGAAAGCAGCCTCAAGCTGCAGAGTCAAGACTAGCATAGAGCACCCACCAGCTTGAGAGATGACTCAGCCAGGGAGAAAGGACCTTCAGCACTAACCAGAGTTCCTGGCAGAGATTAGTGTTGTTGTTGGTTTTTTTTACTTTCATTTCCGTTCATGTATTTTTACATGTTTTACATTTCATATTAGCTGTTTTCTGCTGTGTAAGTAAGTATTTTTATTTGTTGGTAACTTGCTCTGGTTTGTGTCAAGAATAACTTCTGAGTAACTGGCTGAACCTTATGGTATTCCAGCCCTCCAGGATGGCAATCCTAAAATAACAGGGTTCTGGACATCTCTCCCCTGCTTCTCCTCTTTGCCTTATATAAGGCATGTTTCTACATAGCTGCAGGGACCAGTCTGAGATGGAAAAGTAAATGTCTCGAGAGAAGAATTTATGCCTGCGAGTATCATCAACCTAGAAAGTTCTCCAGAATTAGGTAAAATAAGAGGGGGGGGAGCACAGAAAAGTTAGTGGAATTTTTAAGGATATGTAATAGTAAGTATTGATATCTTATGTTTTGGTTTTAAATTAAACTCCTTTCCTACTAAAGATCCCTGACAGTTTGATTTAAGCAATATCTTTTTCAAGGATGTCATGGTAAGAAAACTGACAAAAAATTTTTAGTACTATGTAAATCCAAATTCTGGCTTACAGGAAATACACTTCCAAAAATACCATCGCCAAGTTGCAAGTGTGTGTTGACAATTTGCTGTAATGGCTGCATATAATTAAGGGATGGAAAGGAGCTGTATGTAAACAGTTGGCCCATCTTTTATAAAGAGTCATAAATTTTTATGTTACTTCAACTGTATGTGCTAATTCTGTGTTTGTCGATTGAAATGAATGGTACTTTTTTGGCTTTGTTATTTATCAAAAAAATTTTGTGCTAGATATTAACTAAAGTTAAGCTATCTACATATCTACTTCTTCTGTATTTTTTACCTCCGTACCATGCTAGCAATTAATCTCATCAAATCCTCAGATCTTCAGAAACAGATTTTTACTGGCATCACACAGCAACTTAATATAAGCAAATTAATGAAGAGTGATTGCAAGCTTCCTAACAGTATGGGAATGAATGAACGCACCTGTCCCAAGCACAAGGATGGAGACTAAGAAGCAACTTCAGGGGCTGGGACCCTGTTCTTGGGACTGGTTGAAAGTGAGTCCGTTCTACCACTTTCAGAGCTGCATTAGTACCTCCCTGTGACGTTCACCTGTTCCTGTTGTACTGGATTGATGGGAAATAAGTGAAATAAAAAAGAGCCGGTCTTAGAGTCAGATGCCTACCAGCCTGTCTGAAAACACCTTTGGGCTCTATCTGCAACTTTAACATATACACACCTAACTACTTTTCACTAACATTCTATGGTAATTCTTGAAAATTGTTCTTAGGACCTTAGTAGCACATATTTTAATAAAACTACACAGAAATTAAATGTTAATATTTTTGCTAACTAGTTCTCTGAACATATCCTATTATACTACTCTATATTTTGTTCTATCTACTCTACAAGAAAAAGTGAAAAACATGACTTGGTCGCGTCCCAGAGGAAACAAGAGCAGATTGGAAACAGCAGTGCTGTGATCTGGCCTGCAAACTGGCAACAGGCTGCAGGTTGTAAATTGCAAACATTAAAAGAACATGCAAGGGCTGTGGTGGGTTCCCCAGCAGCTGAGGCTTTCAAGCGAAAAGCTCTCTGAAAAATATGCTTTATTCAAACAGGCATTTATGCAAGGCTTGTGTTATGCAGGAGATAAACTACATGATCTCAAGGATCCCTTATGGCTTTACAGTCTATGAATAAAGAGCCTCTTTCACTGTAACAGATTCAGTATTTCAGCTACTTCAGGCCCAACGTGGTGTTAGCGGGACTGCTACAAAGCAGGAATTGTGTCAGATACTTCTAATGCTGCGACGGCCCCTGCAGAACACAATGAGGGACAAGAGTGTGAAAGAAGTTCTTTCAGTGCCCCATCAGGTCCATTTTTTGAGCACAAAGCAGTGCTGAGTAAAGAATTACAGTATCTTCGTTCTGTTTTCATATTATGAATCCCTTTCATTGACATGCCCATGGACCCATTAAATGTGATATGGCTGCACAAACATGAAGTCTTCAAAGACTGGTGAGAGGTTTATAGGTCTTCTGTTTTGTCATTTCACTTAATCATTATTGTTTGGGAGAAAAAGTGGGAATTCAGAACAGAGTTGAACCTGCTTTATGAGAGAATCTTTCAGACTCAAAAGTTGAGCAGAAAAGTTATTTGTTTTTTAAAGGCTAAAGGAGAATACTTGACAGGCTGTTTGCACTGTATTCCAAATTAGGGAAAAATTGGTTCACTAATACAAGCTAACAGGTATTAGTGTCTAGAGAATAGAAGAGCCGGGTTATAAAAAAAAAATCACATCTGACAAACGAAGACACTTCTTTTCTTATTATAAAAATGAAAACAATTTAATAGATGTAACCTACAACACCTTGATTTTAGGAAGCACTTGTAACAGTAACTATGATATCTAAAACGGTGAACTCAAGCTGGTTTGAAGGAAACCCAGGTATGTCTTGACAGTAGCTACTGTAGTATTTTTGGCTAATATGCAGATATGTGCAAACTAGTTCTTCCCTATCTACTTCAGATATTACAAGGAACATAACCATGACACCACAGAGCTCAACTCCAGTTAACCACAGAGCCTTCCTGGGTGTACACTGCAAAGCATTCTGTGTTTCATTTGGCCATTTCTATAGAGCTATCAGTAACCAAGCTAATTTCCATTGGAAGTCAGCTCAGATCATTTTTCATTTAACACTAGTTACAGCAGTCACTGAAACAGGCATACTCAGTGTAGCTGATGATGAAATACAAAATAATTCTGAAGAAAGTAAGTCTGAGCTGGAAGAGAGAAGAATACATGTTCAACAGGAAAACTGTTATAAGTCTTATTTAAAATATTTATTAAAGATTTAGAAAAGGGATAAACAGTACATTTTCAAATTAAAATTATACTAATTTAGAATGGGTTGCACGTCTAGAGCTCACATAAACCACCAGCTATTTCTGGAATGTAAAAAATATCTCAAGCAGAAATATTTGCTCTCACAATCCATTCTTTAAACCCAAATTCTTGTCTTGTTTACTGGAGAAAACCTCAGTTCAAAGGTTACTTCTTGATGTCCTTCAAAAATAAGCGTATTACATATGTATTTCGTGGTGTAGCTTAGCTTTATGGGTGTTTATGTTTCTCCCGCTCATGAGCATTAGGGATAAAGGCCAAAGTCCTTAGTTCAGCAAGGCAAAAGCTAGAGAGAAGCAGAAGAGGAATGGTCCCAGTTCAGGCTGGATTTTAAGCATGCACATCCTTCTCTCTTCACTGCTTTTTTTTTCCCCTCCTGCCGACCATTTCATGAGTAAGAGCTTCCTCTTTGTTTCTGCACCCTCATTTCCTGCTGCTTCCGTCCTGAAAGTCGCCTTCAGGATTTTCAAAGTGTTTTTACATTCAGGCTGGGAGATGCCTTGAAATGAACAGATGGTGGGGGAGATGATGTGGAAGAAGAAAGGAATTAAGAGAAAGAGATGAGAAGGTTATGTAAACAGGGCAGGTATAAATGAAATTAATAAAGTGGGAAGAAAGGACATGAATAAATGAAAGAATGAGCAGAGTGGTGAACAGCAAAAGGGAGGCTCTACTACTTCCCTTCATTTCTGAATGCTGGTCCATGGAATGAAAAAAAATAAATAAATAAAACACTCTAATATCCACTATTAGTATAAAAATTCAAACAAGTAATTTCTCCAAAATCTGGCTGAGCTGGTATTGTTATATGATGCAGACAAATCCTTCAAACCCTAATGTTACATTGGCAGCTAAACGGAAGAAAAACTGTTCCTCTGCATGCAGAGGCTTTAAGGCGGATTTAAAAGTAACTAAGGAGTATGCCTGTGAGCACAGATCTTAAGAAAGGCTCATACTTTACTATTTCATGTCTTAAAAATAGATAACTTTATGGTGTGGCTGCATCTCTAACACTGTGTGCATTTCTGATCGTCCAATGAAAAAACTGAATGGTTACCTGTACTGCAATTCATGTAAGATTGTCTTGAAAAGAAGGACACAGATTGGTACTGATCTCACATCTTCAACTCAACAGTCTTCAAATATGTTCCCTGAGTAAGGTATAGGGTTGAGATATGCCAGTCACTTTTTTAAAAAATAAAAAACCTAGACTTTCTGTACATGTAAAAGTACATGTCCAAAAGTAAAATAATGTGCCCCCAAGCAGCTTTCTGTACAGCTTCTGTACATAACTCCCATAACAAGACAGCAAACATAGGTTTGGGGCTTGTTTTGTGCTGTCCTGTAATCATGTGTTTTGAGAAGGCTTCTCATTTTCCTAGAAAGGGACTAAGAGGCCAAGCCGCAAATGTTTTCAAGAAAACAACCATTTTCAGGCAAGTTACTCAAACAACCTAAGGGGATGGGCAGTTTCTCCTCTACTCACAGATCAGGTTAGTCAGGCGGACAAGTCCATTCTAGTAGCATGTAAGGATGTCTGAACATGCAGTAGCAACCTGTGGACCAAATCCGGGGCTGATAAACACTCTTTGAAACTCCACCATGCCTCCGTCTTTCACCAGTATTTAAAGAAAACTGCAATAATAATCTCTGTCACTTTTTAGAACAGGAGAAAGTCATTGAGTGGCACAGCTGAAGCTGATGGGTGTTTTCCATCAGCAATTAAGTTTCCCTGGGCTCCAGATAAACCATATGAACACCCAGGGCCGTGCTACCTACATACTTACTCAGTGGATACAAGCTGAAGCTGGCTCTCTTCCCGCAGGCTTTATTCTGAAGCCACATCTGCAGTTCTGCCAAGCCCTCCAGGCTCTGGATTTCCACCGCGCTGTGTCTCCAGGGTTCATCTCTACAGATACAGCTGCAGGATCAGGGCCTGAGGCTGTCATTCTCTCAGGGCATGGATGGTGCCTTCCTTTTAGTCTTATTTTCTGTCTGTAGACTTCCATCGTGTAAATGACACCAATAACAAATTTGTTTCTTCCTAGAGAATTTCAGCCGTGACTCTTCAATCATGTTTTCCATCCTTCTACTGCATGCTTCCACCCAGAGTATTCCAGAGGACTCTGTAAATGATGAGGCATAAAGGTTTTATTTCTGGAGTCTCTTCTACAAAGCAGCAAACCTGGGAAATTTTTTCCTTATACTGGTCCAAAAATATGGTTTTGCTCTACTTTAGTTATTCTTGAGTCTAGCATAAGCTCTTGGATACTCCTAGAAAATTCCTCTCCTTCCTTGATGTCAGTGCCCCTTGAACACTTGTAGGCATTAATCCTCCTCCCTTCATTTTCTAGCCAAATGCTGCATATTTAGGCTGTTTCATTTTCTTACATAGGTTGTAACAAAAACAAAGCAGAGGGAGAGAAATCTCTTCAGAAAATTAACTGCCTACAAATTTGACAAAAACAGGCAAAGGAGAGAAATCTGTCAAATCTCCTCACAGAGGCAAAGGCTGCAAGATCAGCTGATCTTGTGGTAGGCAGCAGAAAGTGTATTTGGATGCTAATCTACAGGAAGACAGAACATATTATTGCTCAACAGTAGAAAAGGCTTTGTTCTTGTACACCAAAAAATCGAAGAATTTTTATACCACAGCCACTTAATCTATTGCTGTGTCTCCAGCAATGATTAATAGCCTGGCAAAGGACCAGAGCAAGCAGACATGGTCACTTCCCCAGAAGTCTCACTGCAGAGCCGTGTGGCCCAGGACCACAGTTCCTGTTCCTGCTGCCAGGGAAAAGATGCCAGCAAGCTCCAGCGAGCTGATACCTGCATCACAATTCTTATGAAATGACAGGAAAGCAAAATTCTGCTTACAAGCTCTATTAAAATTCTTATTTAAGCTAAAACCGGCCCAAGGTCACAGTGAAAGATAGTATCTCCTACCTCTATGTTTGGTGCTATAGCAAAAGCAAAAGAATTTAAGCTAAAGCTCATTAGAAGATTACTCCTGCAATTGAGTTTTGTCATAAATTTAAAAAAAAAAAAAAAGGAAAAAAATATTAAAAAATAAACCCCACAACCTGCAATGTTAAATATTAAATGCTCTGTGTGTAACAGTTTTTATTTGTCAGGCTTTGACTAAGCCGAGGTTTCTGAGGAAGCCCAGCAGTTGTGGGCTGGACAGCACCAGAGGCAGCAGAGCTGTAGAGCCCTGTTGTCAGGTCTGGCTCAGAGCTGGGACAACAGGCAAGTCCAGTGACTTCTGGCTCACCAAAATGTTTTCAGACTAAACTGGAAAAATAAATGTTTGTTGGTTTTTTTGTTTATTTTGCGGTGGGGTTTTTGGGGGGGTAGGTTGGGGGTAGTTGGTTGTTTGGGGATTTTTTTTAAGTAGATGTGCAGCAAATGGGAAGTCTTTTTAATCACTAAACTCAGTTGACGCTATCTCAGTGCTGATATACATCTCTCCACTACTGGACTCAATTGTATGTAGCGATGAAGATGAATACTAGAGTTTCAGGTCTGTTGGCACTATTTCTATTTTCAGGAAAGTATAGGAGGAACATTTTTCCTTTCTTCCTGCCCAAGAAAACAAGAGAGAGGAGGAGAGCCCACTGCCAGCCATGCCTTTTCCCTGCTCTCCAGTAGAGGATTAGTGTCTCTGTCTACTAAGTGTAGGTATTTTTTTAATTCTCTTTTAAAACTTGCTACCTCTTCTTTTCTAATTTTTTGTGTGTGTGAAGAATTCTGACTTGTCTTAATGAAATCCAATTTTTAAACTATTTTGGCAACATTTAGTGGAAAACAAAATCACAGCACAACCACTCTGTTACCAGCGTCAAAATGAGACAATCCCACATGAAGCAATGCTGCCCTGCCTTGCAGAATTATTACCCAGAGGAAAAGCACACCACACCTATTGTACAGTTTCTATCTTCAGAAGCCTCTGCCAGGACCTTTAGGGTGTTGTTTTCTTTCACTGTCTGTACAAGTGACTAACATAAAAAATAATAAACTAGTTCTCTAATATTAAAATAGAAAATTAAAACAAAATATAGCACAAAATAGTTATTTGAGGTATTAGAAAAAAAATCAGTTTTGTCACGTGAAATCTAATTGTTCTATAGTCTCTGCATTTTCCATTTTGTTCTTTATAGCACTATGACATTAAAAATACACTCTGGCTAAGCTAGCAAACCTCACAGGGAACTCTAGATTTAGCACCTCAGAAGAAAATGGCCCCAGCATTTGCAAAAGAGCTGCTCAGGGTATCTTGCAAAAACAAAACCATGCTTGATTTGGACTAATTTCCCTTTTCAGTACTGCAATTTAAGTCAGTCTGTGAGGCCAAAGGAGTCCAGACTAAATGGGTTTATCCAACTATTACAACCAAAGTGGTAATTTCTGATAGTCATCCCTTCTGGGTAAAGTTCATGGACTTGTGAAGGACCTAAACAAAATCCTCTGCACAGTAGAAATGTGAAGGGAAAGACTTGGAATTCTGTCAGGGGGGAAACTGCTAGATTTAGACTTTAATAGATCCAGTGGTTACAATAGAGATGCGGATGAGGATAGCAGCTGGGAACAGAGCTCACACCCCCCCAGTTTCCATGGAGTTTCCGCCAAGCCCTATTATTTATTCAGAAGCTATTTTCCAGGAAAACAGCCAGCCAGCCTGCAAAAGTGTTTTCAAGAAAATAATTTTCAAAGCATAGTGGAACAACAGCATGAAGAGTCCACAGATACCAGGTGGCTAGTTTTTTTTCTTTTTGGTTGCCCAATTAGCGTGTTTGAATAATGATTTCAAGCTGGCAGTAATCTGTTAAAAAGTAATACATATGGAATACCTCTACTTTGTATGGCCAATTCTATTTCTACCCTATTTGCTCATTTTTTTAGCCCAGTTTAATATGGAAATATGCAAGTTTTTTCATCCCATCACTGGAAACAGGTGTGTGTATGTGTGTCTCATAGTGTTTGGAGCCTTTAGTGGATTTCCAGCAAATGTGGAAAGAATATTTTTCATTGCCTAAGGAATATTTTTACAGAAGAATGTTTCTTGAAATACCAAGTGTTTTGTTTTGTTTTGTTTTGTTTTCTCTAAGGGATGCTTTTCTTCCTTCTGTACCCTCAGACCTACCCAGATGGAGCTGTAGTTCCATCTGGTGCTTTCAAAGCCTTGTCCGAGGCCAGAGGTTGAGCAGGGGATGGGGCAGCATGAGAGGAGACACCAGAGACACACAAGATTAGACCAGCAGCACCAGTAGCCAGGAGAACCACAGCAGCTGGGCAGCTGGTAAGGCACTCAGGCAGGGGCACAATGCTTTGGGCAGACAGTCAGGGACTGAGGCTGACGGCCAGCAGCCTGGGACAAGGGTTTGTGTGGAGTCCGACCTGGGGAGGGGAGAGGTTTGGGCGTGGAGGTACAGGGCACGAGGAATAGAAAAAGGGTTGTGAAACAAAAAGCTTTGGCAGTTATCACGGAACATTTCCTCCCTGAGATAACTCAAACCAGGGGTGTAATATGAAGAAAACGGTGTAAGCCCAAGCCTGCCACGCCGTGCCAGCAGCACAGCACCATCCTTCATGCTGTCGGAAATCAGGTGCAGCAGCCTGCACGCTGCTGCCCCACGGCAGAAGGGGAGAACTTAGTTGCACAATATATGTTGATATCAAACTGAAATGTTACCATTGTTCATTTAAATAGTTAGGAAACCATAAGGATACAAACACTTAGTTGACCCAGCTTCACTAGTTTCTCACAAACTCACATGCTCTCTAAGATTCATGTTTTCTCTAGAAAAATCATGAGTAGTGGTGGCATCCAAGGGCCATACAGTAGCATCACTTAGAACAATTATCTGTCCAAAATCCAACATGACAAATCTTATTTCTTTCTAGAACCAACAGGAACATCAGTGCAGTATGAAACATGGGAACTTAAATGCTGATATGAGCCATGTCACTCTTCTTGGAAAATGTTGTAACAATATTGCTAAAGAAATGCAAGAGCAGAACTATTTTTGTCCTGAATTTAGCCCATAAGGTTTAGCCTATAAAGTTTTAAGAAATCAGTAAATAGCTGCTTCATTTAGATTAGTTGTTTAAATGTTCTGAATCAATACTAAAACCAGATAATATAGACAGTAAACCACTTTGATACAGTTTAAAAAATAAAGGTTTTTTAATTAAAAATATAAACTGGGTGCCTCCTAGAAGAGGATGAAATCAGAAAACTTGAAATTCTTTATAAATCATATACATACACATATATGTGTTTCTATATGCATGCATGTATACATAGAGATCAAGGTTTATATTCCATTCACACAATAATTAATCTACTTCCTTTCCATCACTTCAAGAAATGCAAAACCAAAAAAATGTGTCTTTTACTTACCAGTACTGGAAAGAAAGGAAGCTGACAGGGGGTGACATCTAAAATATAAGGAGCCAGATGCAAGAATCCAAATCCCTTCCTCAGCCAGCAAAGTGCTCTGTGCCATTGGGGGGGACACTGTCGTTGGATATGAGCTGGGAATGTTAAACTTTGAACACCACGTGCTGTGAGAAGCCTGTCAATGGACTCCTACACGAAATTAACTGCATATTGTGTAGCGTGACAGATGAGACCTCCTCTGTCATATAGCAGATCATTTAATACAACCATACTGGGATTTCCTTTTAGACGTGAATTATGTCTAAATAGGTGCCTAAGCACTATTTTGCTTCTTGCACCAGTCTGTCCATCATACTTCCTCCTCCAGTGATCAAAAGACTAAATCACATTTCAAATACTGCGGAGTCACACTGTAAGAAATAACTATTTTTGAGTGCCAAAATCATGCAATTATCTCATAACTGAGCATTTCTTTTACTAGGTGATTCAATAACTTCTGTGAAAAGATAAAACAATAAAAATGACCTAGTGAAAAAAAAAAAATAATCTGTTAAATTAGCTCATTTTTCTGTGTTCCAGGAAAAAAAAAAAACTTATTTCCAGAAATACCACAGTGCTCCTAAGGTAGCAAGTCCAGCAAGAAAAAGAGAGTAAGATGATACATGAAGCTCACTATATGGATTTACCAGTGCTGCGTCATTTGGTTTTACTCCAAAAACTGAATCAGAGCAAAGGACAAACCTTCTGTTGCATGTAAAGTGTCACAAGCAAGTCTGGACCTATTCCCACAGGTGAATCAAGTTCCTGTTTGCACTTGGAAGTCAAGGCTGTACCTAAGAGTATGAATGAAATGAAAATGTCCAGATAGCAAGAATGACAACCTTCATTTTCACTTCAGTCTTACCCTTTCCCAACAAAAAATAAAAAGCCCGCACACAAAAAGTACACTACTTGTATTCAGTTTGCTTCCACGAAAAAGGATAAGGTGTAACAGATTAAGTATCTACAGAAACACCCAAGCGTTGCCTGGTATAAAAATAAACTTTTAATAAAGGAGAATAAACAAGTCACTTGAAAGCCTTCAACATTTTGTATAAATAACCTGTGATGCTATCCAGGATCAGCTGAGCTGTAGGAATCATCTGCCCCAACCATGAGTCAGCCTTTGTCAGTCCAGTGTACTTTTATGGTTCTGTCATAGTCAGAAAATACAACTCTCAGCAGCACAAAAGTGTCTGAAGTAAGGAACGCATATTTGGTGGGAAGGCAGTCTCTACTATCAGCTAGCAATGAAATTAGTGGAATAAATAAAATGTCAGCATGCTTAACATTTCTGTCTCTTTATTTTTAGCCTAAATAGGGGACTGAAATCAAAGCATAGAATGAAACACAATTCACATGCTTTTAAGGCCAAACAATTTGAAATTCTTTCTGAACTGTTCCTTCTGCACAGCACTTCTCTGACTGTGCAAAGAAACACTATGGCAATATAGATTCAGTAAACAGGGAATGTTTCCAGCTGCTTGCGTCCCTCCTGTTCCCAGTATGCATAACATCCTGGCTGGTAGAAGTTATATTTGTGTTTAAACACGATAAGACTGATTTATATTAGGGGAATGTTTCTGATCAATCACTCATTCTGAATAGCTGGTGACTAAGTGGAAATGCTTCACAGACAGCACTGCCGAATAAGAACTGAGTAAGAAGTTTATAAAACTTGAGGACGTGGCCAACAGTCTCTCATCTGCTTAGTAGAGAACACGTAACTTCCTGCAACTGCTTCCACTGGACACACACACATTTCTTCTAGCGCTCAGAAGAGTCCCAGTATTCGTAATTACAGAACATAAAAGGTAGGGAGGGTTTGCCACAGTTAACTTGACCAATTAAAAGTTAACAGCCAAGTACAAACTGATTACTACAGTCAAAGGAGAGAGATATGAGACTTTTCAGGCGCTTATCTTCAGGCAGCATGAATCACTCTGCCCACTGCCCATCAGCCTAGACAGTAATTAGCTGCCTCTGGCTGAAATAGATCCCTCCAAAAGTTTGGTGCTGTCTGCTCAGAGGATGGATCATCAGCTGATGTTCTTTGTCAAACTGTCAATAGCTCTGAGTCCAGTGGAGCTGTGGAAACCAGCAGAGTTGAGGATCTGCTCCTAGGTCTCTGCCAAGTTTACAATCCAGTGGCCTGAGTACAACAGATCTGCTCTTGAGGACTCCTTGCAGAATGGTTTTATAGTGCACAAATAAACATTTACACCAGTAAAACATTTATCCTTTGATATTTGAAAAATAATAAGAGAAAGTGATTGAATTTAAAATAAAGAGTTAGTCCCTTACAAAGTTTTCATGAAGAAATACTTATAAGGAGAGGTTTTTCTGGACAAAAAGGCTACACTGTATTTTTTAAAAGACCTGTGTTGCCAGTAATGTCAGAAGATGTTAAATTATCAAAATGAATATGTTCCAAAGCTAGTTTAATATTTACTATTAATCACAGCTTTTAAACTTAATATGTTGGATCTGCTTATACAATGAAATGACACAGGCCAGTTTTAAATTAGGGTTCACATGTTATTTCAGTGGCATCTGAGATAATTTTTTTTATTGAATAGAATCTTCTTTTCATGTTACAGCTTTTTACAACGTTAGCATTGCAGTACTTTATTTTAAGGTACTAAGAAACTTATTAACATCACCTCAGCAACGTCCCTGTAAAGCTATAAAACTAACATGTAAGTATTACTGCCTTCAGTCAAAGCAAATTTCTGTTTATATCCACCTTTTATCTACTATACAGCTTTTTGAGATTTATGTATTGGGCTGAAGGCATCTAAGAAAATAATCTTCTAATTCTTCTAATTATTCTTCTAATAATGTAAAACTAAGATATAAAAAACAAAGGTAAAATAATCCCTGCAACCTCCCATCCTTGGGGCAAAGGCCTTTGAGCCATTAGAGGTATCCTTGGCCGTTCTTACCACAGCTACGTTATGAGACCAGACCACCTCACTTCACATATATTTGACAGAATCACAGAATCGCAGAATGGTTGGTGTTGAAAGTGACCTCTTAATAATTAGCATTTGACATTTTCCAAAGCTTTGTCTATGGCAAGCAGATTCCACTCTGGAATGGCAGAGGCTGGGCAGAGCCTTCTTGGAACCTGCAAGTCCATCTTCAGAGGGCGTTGTGTGACTCAACTGCCCTCAAAATTCATCTTTCCTGAGGTGGAATCAGGAACGGATCAGTGCGGCTAGAACACGTAAGCACAAAGGTGTAGGTGCCACTGGTGGAAGGGACAGCTCAGAGTCCACACCGTGGGGCAGAGCAAAGGGACTATGCAAAGCAGATGAGGAAATCTGGAGGGTCACAAGTGACAATGGGAAGGAGGAAAATGAAAGGACGGGGTTGGATGGAAGATGGATCATACAGAGAACAAGATTTTCTGTGATATGGGTACTAGCTGAGCAAAGAGAATTAAGAGTCACATTTACTAGTTTGAATACAGTTTAATTTTAGCTAAGCAGAAACGCAATGCCCCATATTCAAGCATGTGGTTACAGAAAATACCACAGATCCTGAGTAAGCTGTGAGGCAAAAGGCTGAAAGCCAAATGCCTTTCCACCACCTGAGCAATGGGACATCCAGCACAGCCTCCCTATGCATTATCCTCATAGTAAATTTAAGATCTTTTTTAACAAGAACTAGACTGATAAGTTCACCTCTTTATGATGTTCCACCTCATTCCTTTAGAGCTTTTCTAAAAACCGCTTGTGAAAAGCTAAGTGAATAGCACAACAGAAAGCCGGGGTTGCTTTATATTAGCTTCCACTTAGATGACAAGGTAGTAGGATAAATCAATACTCAAGCAAAACTGCTATTACTATCCAGATGTAACCTCTTAAGAACAAGAAAATGTACTACACTTGTGCTAGAGAGAGGACAATATATGGGGATGGTTGAGACTATGCAAGAGATTCTGCCTGTAAATCACCGGTATCTTCATCCAAACATCATTACCAGCAAAGCATTTTAGGTAAGAGTCTAGGAGATTAAAAAAATGAGTCAGTTAAACAAAATATTTGAAGAAACACAATCATAAGTCCAGGTGTGTAGGAATGGGGAGGATAAATTGGGGGTTTCAGAACAATCTCAATACAGGACTCTCTTCTACTTGACAGAAGTAGTATTATAAAAATATTACATTGTCTTTTTTGCCATTGTCTTCTATTAGAACAGCAAATCACAGTATCACAGTATGTTTGGGATTGGAAGGGACCTCAAAAGATCATCTAGTCCAATCCCCCTGCTGGAGCAGGAACGCCTAGGTGAGGTCGCACAGGAACATGTCCAGGCGGGTTTTGAACGCCTCCAGAGAAGGCGTTCCTCCCTGGGCAGCCTGTTCCAGTGCTCTGCCACCCTCACTGAGAAGAAGTTTTTTCTCAAATTTAAGTGGAACCTCTTGTGTTCCAGCTTGATCCCATTACCCCTTGTCCTATCATTGTTTGCCACCGAGAAGAGCCTGGCTCCATCCTCGTGGCACTCACCCTTTATATATTTATAAACATTAATAAGGTCACCCCTCAGTCTCCTCTTCTCCAAACTAAAGAGACCCAGCTCCCTCAGCCTTTCCTCATAAAGGAGATGCTCCACTCCCTTAATCATCTTCATTGCCCTACGCTGGACCCTCTCCAGCAGTTCCCTGTCCTTCCTGAACTGAGAGGCCCAGAACTGGACACAATATTCCAGATGTGGTCTCACCAGGGCAGAGTAGAGGGGAAGGAGAACCTCTCTCGATCTACTAACTACCCCCCTTGTAATAATCACCTTATGCAATAGTGATTCTATTTGCCCAAATCTCCTTTCCCATAGGTACCATTTCTATTTATTTCCTTCAGACTTTGTCCTGTTTCTTGCCTTCTACTCTTGCTTATAATGCGATGTTTTCCACAGAGCTTCTCTTTCCCCTGTATACGAATGAACGTACAATCTGTCCTTACTCCTGCTCTCACAACACAAACACTCTCACTGCTGGTAGGTGGTTCTCTGATCCTACTTTTTCTGTCCCCTCTCCTCTATAAAAGTCTAAATTTCAGTAATTTCATGCAGCATGTCCCTCATGGCAAAACTGAGGCAGAAGAATTCTGCAAAGGAAAGCTCTCACAGCCCTCCTTGTACACTTCTTTGGAGGCAGTGGAATTCATTTTTTCCCCAAATGAGCATGAGCTGCTTGTCTAAGCAGTGGGAATCCCCTGAGAAGGAGAGAATGGAATATGTAGGCATGTGATCTCAGAGCCTCACAGAATAAAAGCAGCACATGGTAAGAATTAACCAGCTGCTGAATCTCATAAAGTTATTGTACATTCAGAATTATCATCCTTTGGGGATATTTCTAATCTCCCATAGGAGTCTTTTCTTGGGTAATTAAACACTGAAATATCTTCAAGCCTGAAGTTTTTAAATCAGGTTCTCTAGAAAACACGCTTTAGATAAAGTAACATAAGGAGCTGGTGCAGAAGTTCTCTGCCCTGTGTTATTATGATCATAAATGTTTCCTTTGAACATAAATCTCAAAGACTTTACTCAGTTCCTGCTCATTTCCTTACTGTGGAACACAGGACGAACCTGTGGTTCATGTCTAAGGATGAAAAAGGATTCCTGCCTTGCTTACTGAGGGTCAAAATATCTTACAGAATTTCTGCATAAAACAAATGATCTTCACAATGACATAGGAGTCCCACAAAACAGCTTTGGAATAAATACACCCACATGACAGAAAGCAAGGGATGCGTATGCCAATGGCAGGAGGGAAAAATGGGACTGTAACAGCAACAGCTTAGCTTATATCCCAACACATGCACAAAAAGGTGAAGCAAATGCGGAAAATGAGTCAGAGGAAGAGAGGAACACAGTGCACAGTGCAGCTGTAATGAAAGCTGCCCTTCATCCACTTGAGCCAAACAGCCTGCTCCATGCCGTGCAACGGATGCCATGGGCTGGTCCCACCAGAAGGGCCACATGCTCTGGCTGACCTCTCCTTTCTTCTTGCCTGGCAGTCAAAAGGGGACAATTAGCTTTTAAAACACTAGTAAGCTGAACAAAGAGCTTGGTGGACTCTGACCTTTTCAGGCTCATGCGAGAAACAGGGCTGTTGATTGAACAAAGTAGGGACATAAGTGTTGATCATAAACCAGGTGTTAATGTATCAGGCTGATTGTGGCTAAGTGCCAAACATCGCTCCCGTGAACAGGAGGCAAGTCCAGTCATTCAGTGTCTTGGAGAGCAAACCTTTGCCCACAGACTACAACCTACCAGAACCTTCCAACTGTATGTGTACCTGTGCGTCACTGCACTCCAGCCCTTGTGTGGGGCAGAAGAACCTGGCTCCTATGTAAATGTACCACTCCATATAATGGGTACATTGTACATGGCTGACAAGCTGCCAGATTTGCTCACTGCCTGCCTCCAGAAAAGTGTTCCTCATTGCTCATGAGGAGAGGAGATAAATAGACACTGTTACCAAATACAATTACCATAACCTTTTAGCACCACCACTTCCTGCACTGCTATCTTCCAATAGCGCTTTCTGTATTAATCTTGTGTCCATGTCTAACATCTCCTTCATCCTTGCTACCAGAAGGCACATCCCAGTGCTGACAAGCTGCCAGCGAGGCCTCAGCGCTTGCTGTGCCCCTCAGTGACTGCACAGCCGCTGTGGGAATAAAACAGCATCAGCAGCTGCTGTTCTACTCCAAGGCTGGGCCAGGACAACCTGGTGCTCCCGCAGCTGGTGCAGCCCAGGTGGCCACAGCCTGCTGTGGTCCCAGGAGACCTGCCTCCTCTTTCTGGCTCCATTGCTACCCTTGGGAAAATTACTTTCTGTTTTCTCTCCCACCCTTTATCTGTCTTTTGTATTTAAACAACGATTTTTCACCTCAGGTTTATTATTTGCTTCTCTTTAGTTTGGAAAGAAAAATTATCTTAGATAGGGTGGTAGAAGCACTTTGAAGAAGGAGAAGAGGGGAAGAAAGTAATCTGCTCTCAGTAACAAAGTGTGTTGGGAAAGAGAAGCAGTACAGATAAATTAATGCATCCTGGGGCAGTGGTGGGTGACATATCTAATAGAGTATGAAGAAGTAAAGGGAAAAAGGCCTGTGTTAGTGGGTGGTGAGATCATGAAACTGCCCAGTGTGGTGCTCTGATGGGAGGCATTCGGGAGCTAGTGTGCAAACCATGGCACTCCTCACTGTGGCCCCAGCTGCAAAGTATCTCCCTTTAAACCCTTCCAAGCTTCAGGAGTGGAGCAAGAGATGGTGGGGAAGAGGGTGACAGCCCCCCAGCTGTGTGGCCTTTAGTAACTCAGAGCTCAGTGGCTTGGCAGCAACATGCAACCACTGGGCAACTGCAGCCAAGGAAATGCCCTGATAAGTGTGTGGGAGCTGCTGCATCTTCCCCTTACAACCAGATCCTCCTTCCGAGGAGGCAGTGGTCCCCGAGGCGCACAAATGACCGCTCACCCCTTGGTTACCAGCCAGGCACTCGATGGATTGCAGGATATGGGGACGCTCACCCCCAGCCCTCAAGCTGCAGCTGAGCACCCCAATTCACACAGTTGGCCTCTTTACACATGCAACACCGGATGCACCAAAACCTGGTTTGGGATTCCTGGGTGTTTCTGTGAAAGTTGTAATAAAACCTGTATCTGCAAGGCAAGCTGTAGCTACAAGTTGATTCCTCTACAACACAACCTGGCCATGTTAATAGAATATATTATATATATAAAATGACTCACTGACAGTAGGCCAAAGATTCTCAGACTGTGACATACACACCGCCTGTGCTCCACCAAACCCTTCTCTTCTAGAATAGCAGGGCCTCCTTTTGCCAAAGGCTTAGATTAAAAGACAGCTAGACAGAATGAAAGTGTATTGTTTAATGGGCTTTAAAGTAAAACTCTAGTAGGTATAAAAGGTAACGCCACGTAATTAAATCAGCTGTACCTACTAAGTAATATAATTTGCCAAATAAACTGTAAATACTTTGAAAGCAATAACTAAAATACTAAAATATTTATTTTTCTGATTAGTTGTGTGATTTTTTCAGTAATATGATGTGCAAGTATTCATAAACCAAAGTATTTTACTATTCTTTATAATATTTAATGGCATCAATTTGCCACCTGTCCTGTAACAGTATATTCTACAGCTCAGAAATTTACTTCTTACTTTGTTCATAGAAAATGAACAGGTTACACATAAAACAAAAGTCATCCTTACCAAATGACAGCCCTTATTGTCTTCTAAATACAACCTGAGTATTAAATACAGATAAAAAATCAGGAACAATGGTATGTTAATTTAATGTAATTAAGCCAATTAAATAAAACTAAGTTAAACTAACTGAAGTATTATAGTTCTGATATTTTCCAGTTCCTACACGGGTTTGACACATGCAAGTACTTGGACAAGGAAGAGTTGAAAACTTGTATCCAAATCCTGTAACAAAGAACCACAATCTCAAAATCACAGAAAAATCAATAGCAAACACAACAGCAAATCCATCAGTACCAAAGAAATCAGTATGCATTCTAAGTGAATATACATCATTCATACTCCTGTCTCCAGTGCCACATTTTCTCACCTATTTTCTGTAAGATGCAAGGATGTGGAATCCCAGAAATGATACCCAAGCTTAACAGTGACCCACACATTTCCTAGCTGCCCACTTAAGCCATGAAAACCTGGCTTTTCTTGAGCCCTTCCATGCAAAAATGTTCATTCAATCTCCCAGATGTCATGTATACTGCAGCATGGAGATGCTACATTAAACATTCGACATCAGCTGCAATGGTGTCTGCTGGCTCAGACACATTCTGCACTTTTTCTGACACCTTTAGTACTTTAGAAGTATTGGAAAGTAACAACTGGTGTTCATACACATCTGTACTCACTGAAGGAGTCCAGAAGGCAGCCAAATAATTCAGTGCCTTTTTTCAAACTTTTGAAAGATTTTTCCCTGACAATTTCCTATGGCATGGCACAGTCGGCCAGTGGCAACGTGATACACAAATGTCTGAGTGGAGCGTTGTGGTAGTGCTTGAAGCACCACTTTGTAAAGCACTTTTATTTACACCTCATAGCCCCAGCAATCTGAGACACATTTTTGCTACAGCTTCCCTGACCATAGTGGACTTGTGCTCACTATTTGCATATTCTGCTTTTTTCCATGCAACAAGGAAACAGAGAATACCTTAGCTAGAAGTCATTTTTCTTCCCCAGTACTTATATTTCTTACATTTTTGGCAGATCACTATCACTCCAGCATTTCCTTTTATTTTCTGTGGCATACATTTCTACCATTTTAAAATTTTGGTTTTATGACAGCTTCTTTCCCTGTTCTTGGGAGTATTACATAATAATTTATCTGTCACACCATATGGTCACTGGCTTTCTTACCTCTGATTGTTGAAGTTATTTCTCTACCACTTAATTCGTCCAGTGCTTGCTTTTGTTAAAGCTGCTTGGAGCATCAGTTTGTAATTTCAATCTCATTTTCCAACACCACTGAAACAGTTTTGCAACTAGAGTTGTACCAGCACTAAAAGCTTCTGCTAATGCAGCTGTGTTAAGAGACTGCAGTCCTGAACAACTGGAACCCAAATGGAGCCCAAATGGAACACAGGTTGCACTTGAGTAAGGCAGAAACATTGCTAACTTTATTTTAAAATGCAGATAGAGACAAAGCAGGTGAAAAGTAATAAAAATTATTATTAATTTGCAGCACCACTCATTTAGTTAATTGTACTAAAATAAGAACTGACACCAGCTCCAGCAGCCACACAGAGGCACAGCTTCTATAACTGTGAGCTGCAAGCCCATAGCTTGCATTTCCCACCTTTTTTAATCAGTAGATCCTCCAATAACCTACTTTGAGGAGCACTTAAAAACTCAAAGGGCATGCACTGAACAGAAGCAGGCTCAGGCCAAGGGACCTGGGGAGTTCCACGTTTTAACTAGGACTGTCAGCCTCATGCCAAGCTCATCGACAACTTGTTGCCTTCTACCGCTTTCGGGAGCAGTTATGAGCAAGAACAGACTTTCCCCCTTCCCACAGCCACCCCTCCGCCCCCACGCGTGTCCCGGCCCCGCGGGCACTGCCGAGCCGAGAGGGACCACGCAGCGAAGGGAGCAGGAGCAGCGCTGGGGTCGAGCAACCTTTCGACCCCGGAGCGCCGAGGGAAACGCCGCCAGCCGCGGGGCAGCCCCGTCCCCACTGCCCGTCCCGCGGGTGCGCACGGAGGGACCGGCGGCCGGGGCGCTAATAAAACCCCACCAAATAAGGCGCTGGCCGTCGCCACGAAGGGAAGAGGAGGACAGGCAGGGGACGACCCCCCCTTGTGCAGGGAGAGCCGTTCCCTCCTTCCCTGCCCCGCCGCGGCGAAGAGCGCCTCCACGGCCGGGCTTGACGGCAGCGGGGAGGAATGTGTTTCCGGGGCGGGGAAAGCGCGGCCGAGCGCGGGCCGTCCCCTCCCTTCCCCCGCCGCCGGGCTCCCCCTCAGCAGCTCGGAGGCGAGGTGGCGGCGGGCAGCCGGACGGGGAACGAGCAGCGAGCCCGGGCGTCCCGCCGCGCCCAGCCCAGCCCAGCCCAGCCCAGCCCAGCCCGCTCCCGGGCCGCCAAGCAGAGGGGGAGCTTCAGTCAGCCAGGCGGGCCGGAGCGCGCCCCCTGCCCGGAGCCAGCCGTGCCGCGGCCATGGCCGAGGTAGCGGGGGCACGGGGCGGGGGTTGGAGCCGGCCGGGAGTCGGCTGAGCGGTGCCCGCCCGGCCCGCGGCGCCTCGTCTGGGGCGCGTCCGCCGGGATCCGGGGGGGCTGCGGTGGGTGGTGCGGGGCAGAGGGCGGTGAGCGCGGCCTCCTGGCGCCCGCCCGCGCAGGGAGCCGCCGGCAGCACCCGGGAGCCGCCGCCGCGGGGTGCGGGTCTCTCAGCGCCCGTCCCGGGCGGAGGAGGGGGCGCCTCTTCTTCCGCCGTGCCTGCCCCTATGCCGGGGCGGTGTGCGTGTCCCGGGCCGGCGCTGCGGGTGGGCGGGCGGGAAGGTGTCGGGCCCAGCCTGTGGCTTCCTGTGGCGGCGGGACGGCGGCCTCGAGCCTCCCGTGCCGGTGGGGGCCGCCAGGCCTTTGTCCGCCCGGGGGCCGGCCCTGGCCGGGCAGCGCCCGCAGCCGGACCGCCCCGCCCCGACCCTCCCTGCAAAACGGGGAGCCCGCACCGGTGCCCCGCTCAGAGCCGCCCTGTGCCGTCCGCGGCCTCCCGGCCGGGGGTGCCCGGGAAGGGGCAGCACTGGGCTGGGCAAAGTTTCAGGCGGCGTCCCCCTCGGCGCCCGGGCCGGAGGGGCCGGCTCGCCTTCCGCGGGAAGCAGGCCGGTGGGGAGAAGGAGTTACAGGAATGAGATCCTGCGAGGAGTGAAGCAGTGTAGGAACTTGGATATCTAGATTTCTGACCTACGTATATCTGCTGAAAGTAACCATTAAGAGCGGCGTGTGTACTGTTTGAATGACGGCAGCATCATAGCGCAGCGTTTTGACCGCGCAGTGCATTCACATTTGTGTGGGTTTTGCTCTGAACCCCTGTAGCTTGCTATAGGCTTGTGTCAGGGTGGAAGTGGAAATGTGAGGCCTCTGGATCTGATCTGTTTCACGTGGAGATTTCTGAAATAACTTACAGCAATGGAAGCACAATGGTTTGTCTCATACTTTTATCTTCCTATATGGATGTTTGGAATGAAACATAAAGTGGTAGGAAATTTTTTCTGACTCACTGTTTAGCCTGTGTCAGATGTCTGTATCTTATGGAATAAGTGTCTGACTGCCTGTTAGACTCATCAGATAGTCTTTGTGACTATTTTCCTTTATGAAAAAAGGTTAAGCTGTTATTGGTTCCTTCTGCATTTGTCCTTGGTATAATACAACAGTCCATTCATGCCAACACATGTGCACATACCTGTTGGGCGAAAATGTTGATATTTTTTCTGGTAGATTTGCCATGGTGCTACAGTCCTGTTCATGCCAAGACACACAAACCTTTAGGAGTGAAGAATGTCTCCACTCACGGCTAATGCAATGTGTGTGCTTAAGGGTTGAAATGGACCGGGACTTTATGTGGAAACAGATTTAGATAATCTATACTCCTGGCACATTAATAATTCGGTAGGCGGTGGTGATAAGGTGAGAAAAATCAGTTTTCTACCATTAAATGAGATGGCTTGGTAGCAACGTTTTTGGGGTTTGTTGTCATTGTTTTGTTTTTTAAAGAAGAATTGTACTACTAGAAAGATGGAAATTAGACTAAATTAAACAAGACTTTAAAAGTAGTGAAAATATTCATTGTCCACATCCATCCTGGTGATGAAACTGATGATTCATTCTCCTGTCACAAAAAATATTACTCGCCTCTGGCAAATGATTAAGTAGCATTTAGCAAGCCTGCCTAAGGCTATATTTGTAAGGGTTGCAAAAACAGTGAGCCATTGGCAATAGGTAGGCAAGATGAGGCAAGTTTAAGATGCGAACACCTTCAACTTTTGTCCTTTTCAAAGATGTTTCAGCTGAAAGATGCAAATCTGACAAGCATGCAGAATGAAATCTTACTTTAATTAAAGCTGGAGCTGGTAAGTGGTGTATCTTGTTTGCCAGCCACATGATAAATAAACCAGACCTACTTCAAAATGAAAAGGCAACAGTTAAAAAACTGGTGTTCTTTTGTGTGCTGTCAGGGAGCTCATTCTGCTCTCTGTACCCTCGGTCACCTCATCTGCATCATGTGCCTAGTTATGCCCATCCTCATGTAGGACTAATTCAGAAGGATGTGAGTTTCTCTTGAATTTACTTGAATTTCTGATGTGAGTGCAGAATTTTAATGTTTTGTCTTGTTGAGTTTTAAGTGACTCAAGTGGTTGATATTCTACCACTTCCTTTGGGAAGTGATTCCCACAGCTGAAAGCAAAGTGTCCGGAAACTTTTCCTGCTGTTCTTTCTTCCTGATTCGTTATTTCATCCTTCTGCTCGTAGCCATTCTCCCCATCCCTCTCTTAGGGTAGCTCTGCTATGGTGCAGTTCTGCAAAGAGCTCGTTTGCTATAGCAGGCAGCTCGGGAAATAGATAACTTGAGTAGAAGAAAACCGAGTTTGTGGAGAGCGGTGCACACATGGGGTGGACACGTGCTATGTTCTCTGTTGCCCCTGACTGTAATTCCCCCGTTGCCACTGGTATGAACACTCTTTGGTTGTTTGTAAATAGTTGTCATGCCTACCTTTCCACCCAGTCTTGATTTAGTTGAGTGATGTGATGTACACTTAGCTTGTGGTTCTCCCAGCCCTCTGATCAGCTCGCTACAGGCTTCCTGGCTGTCCGTGGCTCTTGGGAACGTGGCCCTCAGAAACGGCTCTTTTTGTGATTGTGACAGGACTGCTGTTAACCAGGCTGTTGAAATTCCTCCTCTTGATGGCTTACAAAAAGGGTCTCATCAGCAAAGGCTGTAGTGCTGGAACACTCCAGCACAGGCTTCATCCCTGTGCTCTTTCCTTGTAGTGGACAGACACGCAGAGCCCTTGTGTTCTTCTCCTGCCTGGGTGTTGGGGCCCTGGGCCTCTTCAGTGCAGACCTGCTGCTGATGCCTGGTGCAGCCTTCACTCATGTCCCCATTGCACACAGGGAACGTGAGCTGCACTGCCTTCTGCTCCCTGTTAGCTCAGGATGCGTTGCACCCGCCGCATGGCTTGGGGAGTGGGTTTTTTGGGGAAAGGGTAGAGGCTGGTTGGAGGCTTGCTGGTAATTGGTATACCCAGCCTCCTCTTCCCACTTCTTTCCAAATATACTTTGTACGCCTTCCATGTGAGAGACTGTAATAATCAGTGAGACGTGGCAAAACTGAAGTTGAAACAGGCAGGGATTTTCCTAATCAGTATGAACTGTGGCAAGCTAGCCAGCTTTAAGATTGTTCATGTTTCCTCACATGGCACTTGGAAGAGATCCTGGTTAGACAGATCCAGAAAAGAGGGAATCCAGGCTTGGCAGTAGCAGAACCTATTCTAGTCTCATTTTCTTTTCTAGAACTTCAAGTGATTTATTTTTTCCAGCTCTTTTTTAGAATGGCCAATCCCCTTGGCATCTTTTTTATTCTTAGGAGCTGCAGTCAGCCCTCTGAAAGGGAATCCTTGTTGGGAGTGTCTTTTTTTTTCCTCAAGCTTCTCGAGACCTATTTGTAGAACTCATAAAGCAATTGCATAAATTAAATAATTCTTAAAAATGTGATTAAGGCAATATGGCATTAGATTTATTTTGGAAGTGTTATTAAAAAGTACTTGCCAGTATGTGTATTATTCCCCTATGACTAGATTTTTAAGTCATCTGCTACATTATGTGCCCTGTAGAAAATTTCCTGTCTTCTAGCAGCAGAAGACTCACAGTTAAGTTCTGTGTTTTTCTGCCTCTCATCTCCCATCTATCTTTGAATTTCTGATTCTACAAATTGTTCTCACTTGCTCTACTCACCTTGCTTTGAAGGCACTTAACAGTAGTAGGGTTCTCATTTGCAGTTTTAACATTACTGGTTAGACAACTCAAGATTTTTCAGGCTTTATTCTGGTGCCGTGTGTGCATGGGTGTTCTTTATACAAACACGTGCATCTCAAGGCTTTACAGGAAAATGAGTGTTTGGTGTAGAAGAGAGTTAGCTGTTGTTTCTGAAGAGGATGTTTGTTTGTTTTTCAAGAGGGAGTGTCACGGAATTGTGAACAAATGAACAGATGAACAAATTCTGTGGCTTGATCTCCTGGAGAGACACTGGCAATATCTTGGTCTGATTTAAAGCTCCTTTTGTGTCAGAAAATTGAAATTTGTTGTTTAGTTCTAATGCTGAGTAATGTTGCCGTGTATGGTGGGTGACACCACCTCCTTTTTTCTGTGCAGTTCCTCCTCGCTCTAGTGTCGCTCTGTTCTGTTGTGTATTCTGTGGCCAGCTTTCTGAAAAGGATGATGTTACTGGCCATGCAGTAACCACAGTGGACCACAATGTTGACCAGCATTTGTCAGTTGTTGTGGTTATGGAGTTTCTCGCGTGGCCTACTAAGTCATTTTTGTGTTTACCCACAAATGGGAAGGTGAATTTTACTTTTTCCAAATTCTACTTTTTCTTCTTTTTTTTCTAATTTGTCCTGCATAGGTGTGGCCCAGTAACAACCCAGTCAGGATAAATTGATGACAAGAGCTTTCTCTAAACTTTCTTCTCTCCCACTGTGTGAATTAGTAGTGCAAGTACCAGGAAAAAGGTATAAACAGCTTCCTTGTAAAAAATTATCGTCTGCTTTATCTGTGTTCATAACAGGCTGTGTGAGTTTCTAGTGAATTTACAAAGTGCACAGGCTTCCTAACAGCTTGTATTGGGAATGTCTCAAGGAGAAAATGAAAATTGTTTTGTGAATGACAAATGAGGCACTGGGCACCTCGTTATGCATTGCTAAATAGTACAGTTGTCTTTTTCAGTACTAAGGGTGCTCTCTTAGGCAGAATGCTGTTATTAAACATCTTGTATTTCTGTAATAAACACTTTATTTTAGTTTTCTATTGTTAGACTAATCAGAGTGGTTAGTGAACTTCCTAGGCTGTTGTATTCTCCTATTAACAGATTGCAGATGTTCACAGAGATGTTAAAGTCACTAATTTAGTACAAAATTTGCAGATAACCAGGCACATGGTAGGGTAAGTAGCCTGATGAGACTATAATATTAATGTTTTCTTTTAGAGAAGGTAATAGGATTCCTAACTAACCTGTAATCCTCTTTGGGGTGTCAATGAGTAAAGGCTATTTATTAGAATGATGTTTTTGTCTATATCTTTCTCAATTTCTCTTTATTGTCAGCTGCAAAAAGGGTTATGAAATATGCTTTCTGTCTTAAAAGCTGTTTCATGTGCTTTATTTTACAATAGCAGCAACAAAATATCATTGGTATTCTTGTGGTTTTTATTGGGGGAGAAGTTTTGAGTAACAAAATTGAGGCTGGAATCTTAACTTTGTTATTGCCGGTAAGAGCTAAGAAGATGCTGGTGTTTTCTCAGTATCCTTTTCATTCTTTTCTTTCTCCCACAAACCTCTTGAGTATCTTTGATAAATTAATGCAGTTCTCATGTTTTGCCAACAAATCATTAGTTTTCTGTTTACAGTAATTTTCTCTAAACTTCTCGTTTGTAAGACCATGTTTAAATGCACATGCTTCTTAAAGTGCTCATAAACTCTAACATATACAGTATCTAGTGCTGATATTTTCTCCCCTAAGAGATCAATGTAATATTTGCAGTTCATTTATTTCTTATTCTTTTTTTCTACAAGATCACTTACACTTAATTAGTCCTAGTTTTGACAATTTAGGCTTGTTGCATTCTAGTGTATCGACAGGAAGGAGAGCCATTGTTTACACAGGTTATTATTGTATTAAACTGTAAAATTCGGTGTAGTATGCATACTACACGCAAGTATTTACATGTAGTTAATTTTCTGCTATGGCTACTAACATAACTTTTTTATATTTAGCACTGTGCAAGTAAAGCACTTTTGATGTGGAAGCCGAACAGAAAAAGTGAAAGCTTTCTTCTTCTTTTCTCGTCCTTTGTGGTAGAATGAAAAACAATAATTATATATTGGGCTGAACTGAAACACTGAACTTACCCTCATGCAAAGATGACTGATTTGTGGTTAAGAGAAGAAAAATAATTGTATTTGATTAATTTAGAAAGATTCAGTATTTCACTTAGGAAATGGTCATATTGTTAGTTTGTATCTTGGGTATTAGTGCTTACCTCATCCCTGAGGTCGTGGTTTTGAAAAACAAACCTGAGACCGAGATGTCTGGTTTGGCGTAATCTTGACCTTGAAGTAAGTATTGAGATAAGTATGTGGGGGCCATTCCCTTTTGCAAAGGAAAAAAGGAGGATAAGCTGTCATTCTAGGGTGGAATTGTAGTTCAGTGTGTCTTAACATGGTGCTGCTTTCAGGTGTTGTCACCGCCTTGTGTCTGACTGTCGTGCAGGTGGCTGCTCTGCGAAGCCACCTGAGCTGTCCTCACCTGCTCGGCGTCTCTGGCAGGACCCACCTGGTCTGTACCCTTGCACTGCCATGAAGCGGGAGATCACAGGATGCTCTCCCGGTGAGTTGTGGGGTAACCTGAGTGTCAGGAGTGTATTGGAGTGTATTGGGGAGGTCATTTGAAGGACCTGGCATTACAGTATAATAGCTTGGCCGGCATCTTCTGCAGATGCAGTAGCTCAAAGATTAAATTGGGCAACATGCAAACTCTGCCTTGACCCTCAGCTGTCTGATTTTCCAGCTATTAGGTAAAAGGGTTTTGTGTGAAGATGAGTACAGCTAAAAGGAAAGCCTGTTTCTGAAGTGGAGGTAAATACAAAATAGCATAATCTTTCTGATGTTAAATGAAAAAAAGCACCCTCCCAGAGATCAAAAGATGACACATTTTAGTAGTTAGTTGTCATTAAATTTGGATTAAATTTTGCATCGGGATGACTTCATGTTATTTTCAAGTCTTCGGTAGTGGAGCAGTTGAAGATTTTGTGCTTGTCCAGTCAGTAAGTGAAGTGCTCTATCTTCTGATAATAAAAAGGAGAAATGAGGAAATCTTGGCTAGCATCATCCACGAGATTGACTAGGGTAAGCAGGGTTGGTTATGTGCTGCCAATGTGTTCTAGCTTGGTGTTTTTTTATTAGACTGATGTCTTTTTTTCTTGTGTATTAGGCAATTAGTTAGGGCAGGCATGGGATGAAGTCAGGAATTACCTTCTCAGAGGTTCCATTTGTGTTTTTGCAAGGTTGTATTTAGCATATGTTAATAGGAGTATATTAGTATAGGCTCACTTTCTGGTGCTGCCTAAAGATTGTCCGGATGCTGAAAGGGTACCATAGCCCATCTGCATAAAATAGAAGGCTTGACAATTTTTAAAATGTCAATTTGCCGGTTTTGTGTCAGAATAGATTAAAACAAATCTGGTTTTAAGTTGTACATGAATGTAACCTATGTGCATTTTCGAAACGTCTCCAAGTGTAACATTTTAGGACATAGCATTCGCTCCTTGCTTTTACTGTACAGTTCAAAAACAGGGAATATTTTTTTAATGCTGTTTTTTGCCATTTTTTGCCAGAAATCTGTGGGAGAAATTAGTGTTCGAGAATTTCAGTGTAATTTTTCCTGGGTGCGGACTTCAGCGTAAAAAAGGAAACAGCAAATTTCCTTTTTCGGAAGAACAGACTATACATATTGGCTATAGGTTGTTTAAAATGCATCATAAAGTTGCTACACAGTGATAAACATTTTTTTTAATGTATGTGTTACCTTCCTCTGTTGCTGTTAATGTAACTTTTCGGAGACTAGACTAAAATGTTACAGAGATCTGTTGCTGGCATCACCAGTTTCAGTGAAAAACTCAACTTTAGCATTAAAGTGCAACTCTAATGTGTAAGGTTGCTGCCAGCGTTTTTATCGCTGCCAGCCTACCAATTTGGAGAGTGGTTAGATAGTAATAAAAAAGCTTGCACAAATACTGGCTCTTTTGGCACGTAATTCACAACGCAGTTTCACTTCCTAAATGAATAATGTCTGTATTTAATATGATTAACATTTGCTGGAAGCAATTTTTATACTATGTCTCTGCAGAGTTTAAAAAAAAAAAGCTCATTAGCGATAACACAAAACTCCGCAGTAGACAAGTCGTTTTCAAATTTACCTGACTTCCATATTCTATAAGATGTTCCAGTGACCCTTGAACCATGACTAACTAAAAATGTGCTTTATTTTCAGAGGAACGTGGCTCTGCAGCAGTATATACCAATGTAGGTCTTAACTGTCCCTTCTGCCTGTAGCGGTGTAGTCTTGCCATCCTCTTTGCATGAGCTGTGCAAGTCATAAGGCTGTACAGTGAGTCATTGAAGTAGCTGATCTGGTTGAAAAATAGCTTGGCAAAAAATTAATTTTCAGCTGGATCAGCAGTTTGATGTGGGTGACCACACATGTTACTAGTGACACACTTCAGGCCAAGGGGAGGAGTAGGAAAATGTGCTGCTCATAGCGAGAGGAGTGTGAGGCTGTGGCAGTCCAGAGATAAGTTGGCATAAACTGCTGTGGAACTTCACAGCATCTGCTCGGGCATGCTTCAGGGCTCTTCTGACTCGAGTAATCCATCTCAGCTTGCTAGATCAGGTGAGAAATAACTCAGCAAGGAGTTATTGCTCAGCTTGTTCCACTGTTTCACTTGAAAGGTGAAAGTATCGTCCACAGCTGGCACCAGACAGATAGATGAAGGGTGCAAAGTGGGGAATTTTAGGGCCACCAAGTTGAGCTGTCTCTGTTCAGTAGTGGCAAACTAGTAGATCTACTTGGGTACTTTGAGAAATCTCATCTTTTGCAGTCCTCTTAGAAGCAGCCTGTGGGCTCCAGGCTTAAAGTCCTGCTCTGAAAAGCAGCAGAAGTGTATTAACAGGCAGGTTGTTCAGGCAAGGACTGCTTGTTCTGAAATACTTTGTGAGAGGTCTGTTGTTTAAAGACAAGACATCTTTTAAGATTGAAGTAATTTTTTTTCCTGAGATGGGTGAGCTTTTTCCAAGTGCTCAAACTTCACAATTAAAATCTGGATTAAGTCTACTCTTTGTTTCACTGCATAGTTATACCTAGCCAGTCATCACTGCCATTAAGTTAATAATCATAATTAATTTTCTATATATATTAAAATATTTAAATACATATGGACAATTAAATATATATATAATTATATATATATTTAAAATATTATAGATACAGATTTATAAGGCTGTTCTTAGTTCTGTGGAATGACTAGTTTTTTTATTGTTTCTGCATGTTTGGTTTTGTGACCACTTGCCCCATGTTGAAAGTACGCTGAGGACAAGAGCTGTTTCAGTACAAGTCTCATTCTAAATCATGTCGGAATAGTGAATCTTAAAAAAAAAACCTTTGCAATTAAATATTTGGATACTATCTGTAAGCATTATTCTGTGTACTTGCATTCAAATCTGCTGGGGTGGGGGGGGGATGGGGGAGACAGGAACAACAAAAACCTTCAGTGTTTTGTTCTTTGCGTGTCCTCATTTTTTTGCCAACTAACTTATTGTAATAAACTATTGGGAAAACTAAAATTGGAATAGTTCCTCAGACTGTCTGGCTGTGTTACAGAGCATCCGTAAGCAGTTCACCCAAGGCCAGCAGAGGAAGGTGGGCTCACAGACGCTCAGTTTGGAAGAAAAGGGGTGACCCCCGTTCTCGCTCTGCCAGCCCAGCAAGCGGAGCTGGCTCGGGGTGCTGGTGGGGCAGGGCTGGAGTGGTGGGGCAGGGGCAGAGGTTGGTTTTTCAGAGGTGGGGATGCTGTAGCACTGCTGTTCCTTTCGGTAGCAGTTAGCTTTCATCTGGGTTTTGGTTGCTGAAACTGTACCCTGAGCGTTAATGATAGCTGCTGGTGGGTGAACATTGCCATGAAACAACAGAGTTTCCGCTGAGTTTGCCCTTTGTGGTGTGGCAGCTTCTGGCTTCCTGCAGTACCTGCAGCAGTAGCCAGCCAGAGGTTTGCACTGTTTTCTTTTAAATAAATAGATGAGCGAGACACTGTATTAACTGTGATTCTCTATTTTTTTGCTTAGGAATGCACATGCTTCTGTTGTGCTTTTCCTTTAGAAGAAAAGCTTGGTTTAGCCAGATGTTGTGGCAGTCGTGGATGTTACTAAGGCAGTACAGCCTCAGAAGCATCACTTAACAGTCAGCTGTGTAAGAGCTATATTTATATGTTTAACTAAACTTTTCGTTTCCTCCTGTGTGGATGAATGTGAGGTTTAAGTTGCACAAAATTAAATACTCTCTTTATGGGAGTAGTAAGTGGTGCAGAGCGTGTGGGAATTTAATACTACCACAAGGAGCAGACACCCGTGTTTTCTACTAGAATGGCTTAAATTGTTGTGTGGAGTTCCTAATTGTAATCTGTCTGAGAATGAAATGCTAAAATTAGCCAAGAAGTCCTGTAGCCTAGCAAGACCTATGTAAACAAGCTAAATGTTCAATTCACACTCTCCCCTGCCAAAAAAAAAAAAGTGTCACATTTAAACAAGAGGATAAATTAAATTATTATGGCAAAAATGACTGAGTCAAAAAGCATTGAAAAACAATGAGACAACAGTGGTGTTTTTCTCTCTGTTCTAATCACAAGCGTGTAAAGAGGTGCTTGGAATAATGAAAACCCTGAAATACAGAGTGTTTCAAAAAGATGGAGCCAATTTGAAATCACTGCTGCTTTGGAATTGGGTCCATCTCTTTGAAACACCCTGTATTTGTTACAGAAAAATGCCTACTGATACCATTGGTTGCAGTGAGAATTTTTACTAATTCTTGGAGATGACACACTTTGAGTCAATGCTGTGATGGACTTGAACTACTGGAAACTTCTGCTGGCAAGAGTATGGAAAATGGATATTTTTGACAGTGACGGCTTTAAGGGGAAAAAAAATTAGGTGTTCTGTTTCTTAACATTTACATGTCCTCATTATATATTTATCCTTAAAGAGGAAGCTTTCAAGGTGCACATGTATAGAAGCTGCAAGAAAAAAGCAGTTTCAACCACAGTATCGATCGGTACCCATGGGCTTGGTGTGTTGGCTGTTCAGCCTTACAGATGTGCTTTGTGGTGTGCTTGCATGCAGCATATGCAGCGTACTAATAGGTTTTATTATTTTGTCCCTGTTTAAAATTCGAGAAGGTTCATAATGTCTTTGTAGGAATCCCAGCTTTTTGTAGGCAGGATGCACTGACATGAGATTTCTTAGCAAAACAGAGGTGTGCAGGTGTGTGGAGGATGGATGTCCTGTTTTTTCATTTTGTACTTTAGTAAGCACAGTAGTTTGAGAGGTGTAGAGTGGCAAGAACTATTTACAAACTGGCTTTTCAGAAAAAAGATGCAAATGTTTTAGTTGAAACTAGGTATAAGCTGTAGGTAATAAACAGTGAAAGCGTATTGGTGGTGTTTTAATTTGATGTAGCTGCAGGGTTTTGCCTGCTCTGCTCAAGAATATGCACAGTTGTATTTCTCTCCTAATGGAATGTTGAACGTTAATCACAATGCACCTGTTTGTTAGTCTAGTTTTCCAAAATACAGTTGGCAAGAGTTTACCCTCTGAGTTGCAGTCTGTGGATAATTGCCTTGTGAAGATATCTAAATAAACCTGTGCGGAAAACATAATGTTACTCATGAGAAAGAGCACTTGCCTCTAAAACCGTGTCTTATATGTGATGATCACACACAGGTTGTTTGTTCACATAAGCTAAGTACTACTTGCCTTTCAAGCATCAAGATGCTTTCCAAAGCAACTCCTAAACTGTGGAATCTCAGCTTCAAATTGTGATTCAGTGGGTCAAGAAAACATTATACAAATAGTCTTTCTGCCTGCGTTAGGACCAAGCTAGGGACAGGGGTGGTTAGTACAGCAAAGTGTTCTCCTTAAATTAATTATTGGTCGTTTGGTAGTACTAAGGAGGTCTAGTCTTGAATTACAAACCTTCTGTGCATGGCGATATGTACATACACTATTTGAAAAAAAGATCCCTTCTTTGGAAGTGGTGCTGACTGACCAACGCTAGTCCTGCCCAGACCACAGTGCTCTCCAAAAGGCATTGAAACAAAAGGAAAAGACTAAGGTCATACTTGGGGTTTGCTGACTGGACAGGTGAAGGCTCTTTGTCGGTGGTAGCATCTTCATGTTGTCCCTGGGCATCTTTTCTTGTTCTCTTACTTTCTGCACCATCCTCAGCATGCAATTTGGACTTGTGTGACTTCTTAAAGAGAAGTATGTTATGAAAAGAGAAACTGAGTAGGCTTTAGCAGCACTAGTATTCTTCACAATTCACTAAGCAATTTGTTTTTGCCTGTGATGAGTATTATTTACGTTTGCAGCAGGTTACAAGAGTTTGTCATTAAGCAAAATTATCAATGGATTTTGCTAATGAAAACGTGTGTAGAAATCAGATTACATACCATGCTTTGTTTCATGGTACTATCCTGCCTACGTAAGTTTCCTATGTTCCAAAGAAGTCTAAATTCAGTAAGTCTCTCCTTGCTTACCAGAAGCTCCCCGGCTGCCTTCAGTTGCTTGTTGGAGGATAAGTATTCATTTTGACTTCTTTAAGTCCATAGAGAAGTCTTTATAGTTCAGATTGATCAGGTCTGCAATTACAGAAGGATTTCAGCTCAGTGTGCACTACTCAGAGTAGTCAAGCGTGGTATAGGAGGTTTTTAGTCAAGGCTCTCTTTAGTGTCTGAGTGTGAACATACATGTTTCCTTTCACTTTCCTACAGGTTAGGTCATTTAGTGAGAAAGATCTGAAGCTTAGACTTTGAATCATGGTCCAAAGACTCTTTGCTTTTATCCATTGATAATATGCTGTAAAATTTGTGTGTGTGTGTATACACACATATATATATATATATATATATATATATATATATATATTACAAGGAACAGGATCTGGAACCCCACTTACATCTTTCTTCTACCTCCCACCATCTGAGTGCTTCAGTAGATAAAGGAGAATCAAAACTCCATCAGCTCATTTTTCACCTCCTGCTTTTCATTCTTGGTTGTGTAGCAGCTTTAGTTTAAAAAGAGAGGTGGAGAATGTTCTTACCCATATATCCTGTAGGCTGGTAGAGCATTCCCAGGAAGTGTGACCTGAAAAACTTTGGGGATGAGGAGACTGGAGCCCAGTTTTCTTCTCGGATATGTCTCAGTGCTGTAAAACGTCTGGGAACCATTACCATCGTCTGTCGTGTGAGCTGTATCGCAACTGGACCTACCACCTTTTATCTTAAGGGGGAGAGATGTCAGCTATCGGAAAACTTTATCACTTGTAGCTGTTTTGAAGTTGGTACCTCTTTTATTATGATTATAGAGGAAACTTACATGTTCTGTCAAGAAAAATCTCCACCCCGCTCCCTGCTGCCAGGCACCTGATTGGGCAGATTTGTTTCCACTCAGTAATTCAAATCAAGACCAAAAAATACTTTTCAGAGAAATACCTAGTTGCCTTACTGTCAGTTAGCTGAAGGCTCCTATGAAATCCAGGAACAAGTATCAATATATTCTATATAAAAGGAATAATATGGTCAAACTGTGTGAGTGCTGGTGAAGTTAACTGTTCTGTCTTGAAGCAGCTGTGTCCTATATAAACTAACAGCCAGCCCGTACTCTGGGGATACAAGCTGATACCGTGAACAGCCTTCCAGATCTGTTCTCATGAGCTGCGGCCTCAGCCTGCGAGTACTTTTTGCTGCATTCTATGTGACTTGATCTCTTGTGAAATTTTTTAGAGCTGTAAGTATCAATAAACTATGGGTGGTAATGCAGTGTAACTGAGTCTTAGCAAACCAGTTGTGTTACCATTTGTATTTGTTTGCCTTACTAAACATAGGAGGGGGGCACAGTGGTTCCATGCAGAATCTGAAGAATTGTGATATGTTTCCCTGTGGATCTGGTGTGCAGAAATATGTATTCTCATGGTTTTTTGGATCCCCAACCTTGCAGGGCTAACTGCAAGGTTGGGGATATGAACTAACCAGTGACATACCCTAGTTGTGACAGATAACCTCATATAACCATACTGGAGGAGCTAATCTCCCTAACCGAAGCAGAAAATTAGTTTCCTGCAGATTTTAACTCTTTATAATTAAAATTTAAGTCCCACCTGTTTTATTATATAGTATTTTAACATATGCCCCACTAAAATAAAGTGGTTATGGAAGTGCTTGTCATGAGTATCTGGTGATTATGCTTGTTTTATTCCATTAACTTAAAGATAACTGACAGAGAAATTATGTCTAATGTGAAATACTGCTGATTCTTTTATCCTGTAGCATCACAGCTGAAGGGGTTATACTTTAAAGCTTTTTTGGGTTACAATTTGAGGAAGCAGTCTTGACGTGATGAATTTTTTGTGTAAAAGCTGTTTCAGTGCTAAAGAATTTATTTTGCACGTTAATCTGGGTTAATGTCCCATTCTTTCCATATTACTGCAAGCGGTTCAAAACCTGCTGCATTAACATCTGCAAAGTTGCCAGAGGGAGAAAGAACATCATGGTCTTGCTAAGCCATGCTGTTGGTAGGTTGGTGGATAGATAGGCTGTTGAAGGTGCAGCGTTTGCAGCACCCTTTGGATTGGGGTGCTGCCAAGTCCTGCTCTCAAGACTGTACATCTTTACACTTCCCATTCCAGTTCACATCCCCTGCATGGGATACTCTGCTACCTCATCTCTGGTGGTGCAGGGCCAGCAGCTGGGCCTGTCTGTGAGGGACAGCCAGCACAGGGCTGCGCCCATCTGGGCAAAAAAACAGTTTTTGTATGGTGAGTTAGGGTTTTGGTTCTTTGATGGTTGAACAGCAAGAAATTTTAATCAATGTTTACCCCAAATCTCCACTTCCGTGAAGAAGAATGCATCACATAGTTTCTTTATCTGCTGATCGTGGAATCGACTGTGCAAGCAGTGTATGCCAGCTGTAATTCAGTATTACAATAACATTTACATTTATTAAGTAAACAAGGTAGCTGTTAAGGACACAAACTAAGAATTACCTATTTAAGATTTGTTGGAAAATCTGTACCACAAACTTGGAAGTTTCAATCAAAAGTGACTCCTTGAGGTGAAACGTTTCGTTTTCTGTACCTGTGTCTTTCTGAGCAATATACTGCTATTGAGACAGAGCGGCAAAATACTATTTTACCATGGTTTTTTTTTCAGTGGATTGTTGTACAAGCAATCCCATGTCACCAGGGTTGTTTACTTTCTCCAGTTAAGAAAAGTGCTGTGTCCTTTTTGGTTGGTTGATTTTAGTTTTTTTGTTTCCCTCATTTTTTATTTTTTTTTTTTTCAGAAATGTGAATGTAATTCATCTTGTTGGTCCATAAAATTAATGCTAAAAAGTGTGGCCCTCAGCTAAAGCCAGTAAACCTTCTGGAGTGAGGGCGGTAGGAACTCTTTTAGCAGGGTAGCCATTGAGTCCTGAAACAGGCGTCTCCAGAGACTACTCAATTCTGCTTATTTTAGAAATGCATCTCTTCCTGCTCTTTTTATAACCAGAGCCCTGGTGACTGGGGGTGGGGGCTGTGTGACCACTGTAGTCCAGCGCACAGCCATGGACTGCGGCTGAGAAGCAGTGCATTTTTTTTAATTATTATTTTATTTTTTTATTACCAGTTCTCTTTTTTGCCGTCCCCATCTCACCACCTCCACCATGCCAGGACAAGCATTTTTGTACCCAGATGGCTGAAACTTGCCACTTTCGTGGTTGGGTTAGTGGTTCAGCCAGCACTCCTTGGTGGCTGCACTAATGCTCGCATTGGTCAGAAAGGAAAGGAGGAGAGATTCAGGTTAGACGTGAGGAAGAAATTTATCACAACGAGGCTGGTAAAACACTGGCCCAGGTTGCCCAGAGAGGTGGTAGATGCCCCATCCCTGGAGACGTTCCAGACCAGGCTGGATGGGGCTCTGAGCAGCCTGATCTAGTTGAAGATGTCCCTGCTCATTGCAGGGGGGTTGGACTGGATGACCTTTGAAGGTCCCTTCCAACCCAAACCATTCTATGATTCTGTGAAGACATTACAAGGTGTCTGCCTCTGTTGCATCTTCAAGCATGCCTTCCTGGAAAGCTTCCTATTCAAATACATAACCGTGCTTCAGACCAAGGGGAAAACATTTAAATATGCAGTAAGGGTTGAGCTGTTGTGCAGAAGCCACCTTTTTGAGGCAATGACCAGACAACCTACTTATTCACATCCTCACACACCAGTCTAATTATGCTTAGAAGCCTAGAAATGAATAAGCAACTCAGAGTTTTGGACTAGAGTTTGTGCTTCCCGCAGACTGACACCTCTGCATCAGCTGCTTTTCCACAGGTTTAAAGCTTGATTCAGAAATGCTGTATGGAATTTATCCCTCCTAGAGCTGAGATTATGTTTACAGCCAGTTTCATCTAGTGTAAGGATGGATAGTCACCCATCCTCCTTGTTGGTTATTCATCCTTGTTAATCAGCCTCCTGGTTTATTATTCTTATTCCAGTTCTTTTGCTTGGCACTGGCTTGGTGGATGCTGGAGTTCTGGGTTGATGAGCTGCTGCTGGGCTGAGTGGAACAGTTCTGCATTGGCCTAAGAGCTTGTTGCTCATGTTGCCTTAATATCAGTATAACCTGTGGCCTGCATTGGGTGGGGTGAATGCTGAGCTGAAGAGTGGTGAGAGCAGCAGAGCCGTGGATACTTGATTTCAAAGAAATTAGTGTTTCTGTAACTCTTACCCTTTTTTCTTGACCCCATTTGCCACGTTAATTTTCTGCACAGATGCTATTGCTGTTTATTAGATTTTAAAATCTGATCAATAGATTTTAAAAGTTGCAGTGGGCAGTGGAGTAGTAAAATTAATTTCTAAATATCTTAATGGTTAGCATAATACAAAGGTACTAAATATTTGATTGTCAAATTCAAAATTAAGTTGCACTATGGAGAATTAGTTTTTCCTTTTTCCTGTTGTCACTTAATGAGTCTCTCATTTCATATTAGAAGCTCTAGAGATTTACATCAAAGCTGGTTTTATAAAGAAAAACTTCTCTTTGAGCATTACTGTTTGTAGAGACAGTTAGCAAAAAAAAAACTTGGAAAGCAACAAGTGCAGACATTCAAGGTTATGTCCATGTTTGTCTTCCTAAAATATTTAACAAAAATAGAGTACAGCTCACAAATATGCAGAAGTGATTTTAAAATCTGGTTTTGAACAGCACACCATTTGCAGCCTTTCAAAATGTATCCATCTGGTGATTTAGTTGTTAAAGAGATTTTAGTTCTCAGCAAGCTTGCCTTTTGTAAGCTTTCAGCTGCTTTGTTTTTTTGTAAGGGGGTGGGAAATCACTGCTTCAAGGATTCTGGGATATATTTCAAGGGTTTAATTTAAAAATGGGAGAACAAGTATAATAGAAAATATGTAAATGTTGCGCAAAAAAGTTTAATTTATTTCTTGTAACAATGGGTTCTTTTCTGTTCCCGTCATCTGTGGTTGAACACTGACCCGGGGTATAGTCCCAGCTCCACCAAGGGTTTCCAAAGGCTTCCTTTGGCTGTCTAGTGTAGTTAGATGTTATTTGTTTTGGTTTATTCCCTTAACAGAAAAATCTGCAACAGGGCAACCCGCAGTCCCAACCAGTGACTTGCAGGAGGGTGGATTTGCCGGGCTGCTGCAGGAGCCGCTTTGGAGCGCACAGGGTGCGCCTGGCATTGTTTGCATTAAAGAGCAATCAGCATTGAATCCAAATTAGCAAATCTTTACTCATGCTTTTCCAAAACTCAGCAGATGGAAAAGCTATTAAGCAGCAGAGGTAAGGAAGCGAGCTGGCGTGTGTCGGAGGCCGGCGCTGGCTCTGGGAGAGGCCTGAGCTCAGCCATATATGGGAAAGGACGTTTTCCTTGTTAACTTTATGGGGAATCTGTGCCCAGAACTACATTCATCATGCAGATGCATTTCCACAGAGCGCTTCTCTTCCAAATGGTCTTAGTCATAGTTTTAGCACTGTGTCACATCTTTGCTGACTTATTTATAAAGTTGCTTGGGCTTGCTGTGCATCCGCTGCTAGTCTGCCCTAAAAAGGTGAACTGTTTATAATTTTCTCGTTTTGGCTAACAGGAAAGACAGAACTAAAGTGAAGCCAGCAGCTTGGGGTTTTTTCTTACTGAAAAGCCCACCCTGTTTGGGCTGTAGTTAAAGCAAAACTTCTAGAGTGACAAAATACTGCCTTGTTTGTGGGGAGTAAGGTTTGTTAAATGCGGAACATACCTACCATAAAACCAAAAAAGAAAGAACCTCAAAGTTGAGCAGGCTGGTCAGGCTTTCCCCTTCACAGTCCTAGTGGTATCAGTGTGCTCATACACCATTAACTGCTCTCCTTCTCTGACCTTGGTTCAGTCCCTTCATCTGTCTTCTCCCTGCTCACATTTCTTGAGTCACAGTTCCCCGCTAATCGAGGTTTGTGGTTGCACAGGTTTGATTCAGGCGGTTGTTTTAAGAGGGGACTCAATAAAAGAGTGTTCATGAAAGAGAATTTCCACGAATGAAGGACTGATCACCTCTGCAGTGATCAGCAGAGGGAAGAATCTGAATTAGATAGGTGTGGTAAGTAATGCTCAAAAGTTGGTAAGGTGTAATTTGCAGTTCAATTTTTCTTTGTATTTTTAAACAGTAATTTCTTATGTGCGTAACATCTAGCAAAGACACTCCACAGAGAATTCTCTTAATTCTCCAGCGTCTAAGCTCCCCTCTGCCTTCCAGCTACAGCAGCCCCTGAAGAACAGCCCAAAATGATTTCTCAGAAAAAAACCATCTCATGTTGGTTTCGGATACAATTTGTTAGCAAAGGGTTGGCTTCTGTTTGAAACCTTCTCCACTGGATTTTAGAGCAGTTGTCCACTCTCTGTTAGGTCTGGATGTACAAAATGTAATTATGAATGACCCTAAATCAGTGTGGGAAAACCAAAGCTCAACTGCTGTGCTAATTTAGGCATTGCTCACTTCACTACTAATTCATATGAGTAATAGTACTTCTTCTAGAAAATGACAGGTTGATTTTAAAAGACTGCCAAATTTACTTTTTCTTGGCTATATTGCAAGTTATATTTTAGAACAAAAAGTTATTAAGAATATTGGTGTTTCCAGAATGAATGGAAAGGCTTTAATTAGCAATAACATTTTGGGATGACCAAGGAAATCAGCAGCCAGGGTCCACGGGTCCAGAATTCTTGTAATGAATAAAAGAGAAATGGAATTTAAAGTGGTACCAAAATTTCAAAGATGTGACAACAGACTTGCTGGCTACCTACTATTAGAGTAGAAAACATTTAGAAAAAAATAGTCTATTTGAAAGCTATTTATAGAGTGTAATCCTAACTCTGGAGTATTAAGTGAAGTCTCAGCAATAATTAAGGAAAAATAAAAGTCAGTAACCTTCAATTGTTGTTTATAAGCATTCAAATCTTATCTCAAAGCCTATACATTACATGGTTCATATGTATTTATTTTTTGTGTCAGGCTTTTATTAAGTTTTGTAACACTGAACTACAGGTAGAGGTTTTTTTTCTTTAAGGGCCTTGAAGTTTATCTTAAAACAGAGACTTGAATAGGGAAATTCCATTTCTGTCTTGTATTTCTGTGGTATCTTTGTTTAGAAATCTCTGGTAACAGAGCATAAATATGTTTTCATAAGATGCCAATAGATTGGTTTGGGTTCTTCCCCTCCGCACCGCCCAGCTGAAATTTCTCATGGCTTGCATGTTTACCTAACATAAGAGTATTTCAAAATAATTTAAGAAGCTGCCCTGTTTCATGTCTTCTAAATACAAAGTTTAGCCCACAAACATGGTTGTATGAGAGCAAAACTGTTTGTCTGGTACAGCAAAGATCATTTGGTTTCCATCTGCTCCATATTGCTTGTCTCCTCTGAAACACAGTTACATGTCTGCAGTTTCATGCAACTTTTTTTTTGTCTGCTTACTCGCTAAGAAAAATCATAGAACTTGGTCTTCTGTTTATGTATTTCAGACTAAATTAAAATTGCTCGCGTGGGCTGGTGTCCTCTGCTGCTTGATATGGAATGGGTTTGCTCAGCAAGGTAAGTCACTTGATTTCATTTCAGTAGTTTAATATTGCCTTAAAGCTATATGTACTTAGTAGTTACTTATGTAGATAAATATGTCGTTGTCAGACAAGTGCTAATGGCAATGTCAGTCATATCTCATGTTAATAACCTGTTTGTATGTAGAACGTAGTGTACAATCCCAGAATGAAACAAATGAAAATTCTCATGTAGTTAGCACCTTTTTATAAATGAAGTGACAAATGTGTGTTCTTTGCTAGGTGGAAGTGACTGTATAAAAGCTAATGCAAAATCATGTGGTGAATGTATACAAGCAGGACCAAACTGTGGCTGGTGTAAAAAAACAGTAAGTGTTGGAAAGTTCCTTTTATGGCTTGTTTTTTCTCCCTTGGTTTCAAATTTGTGTAAATATTTTTAATATATATATTTGTCTGTTTTGTTTAATGATAGTTTCCTATAGCTCTTCAGTTTATTACTTCTTTTACCTAAAAATTCAGATACTACTGCTTTCCTGATGTCCTGGTTTGTGCAGAATTGCTTTTCACAATGTGTTTACTTCTACTTGTCTAAATAGTGAGTGTATGTAGACCCTGCCGGCTGCCTCATAGTTATTTAAAATCATTCCAACATGGAATCTGTCTGGGTGTGCTTAATTATATTCTTCCAGTGACATTAGAGTAAGAGCTAATTTTAGATTTAGGTGGAGTAGGGAAAGAGATTGAAGGTTTTCGTTATAAAAGAAAGATGTTCAAAGTTTAGTGTCTGTTGTTGGTAGATTTGAGGGGTAGGAGGTTGGTTTGTGTGGGTGGGTTGTTTTTTTTGTTACGAAATATTAAAAAAGTGTTCTCTTATGCAATTAAAAATTAAATTCAGGAAATACATAATGTAAGATAATCTTAAATTGTGTGACTTAACTGGTATATGCTGAAGCATCTTTTTCAGGTTAGAAACAAAAAAAAATTTCTACAGCTCTTCTTCAGTTGGTTAATAAGAAGATAATAATGTATATTTATTTCCATTTACTGCCTGCTTACTGTCCCCCAAATGATCTTGTAAACTTCAGACATTTTTAGTAAACTGACTTGACCTTAAAATTTGGCCTTAAGCTGTCAGATTTTTTTGTAGGTCCTAGTCATCAAAAACTGACAAGCTTTAAGATACGGTTTTTTTGATGCATAGTGGGGCAGGGGAGGGAATCAAAATTGCCAAGTTTCACAATTAGAAGCCTTATTTATTTGTGTTTATGGTTAGAGCTCTTTTTAGATTTGAGGGAATGGTAATTTGTTGCTCAGAACAAAGTAACTTACTGGTTTTACTTATAGATCTTACTTTTTGATTGAATTGCCCCTGAATAAAAGGGGAAATGTCTGTCTTTCCCCTGCTCTCTTAGCATATTGCTATTATTTTGTTGTGGAGTACCTAGGTACGCTTACATAATCTTTAATTAGTCTTTCAAAAAAAACCAAAAATAAAAACAAAAGGTTAAAAGGGAGGGTAGTTGCCAAGCAGGCTGTACAAACAGATTCACGTTATTGACAGCTATGTGTAGATGAGAGCTTTTTCCATCTGCTGTCACTTTTAGAGGAGCCGATTTCAAAGGATGTTCTGCTTTTGTCAGAGGGTGACATTGTGGTTTCTTTTCTTTCATCTTGCTTACATCTTATACATAGATACAAGTACAAGTAGGTGCAAACTCTAGAACTAAATAGTAGTCACTGATGTATTTATTATAATATAACATATTTCAGGACTATGTGTTTTATTACTGAACTTAACATTTTTGACAAGTTGGTTTTTTTTTCTCATTATGGCTTAAGTATAACAAATTACAGATAGCTGTAACCTTCATACTCTTGCCTGTGTTTTCTAGGACTTTTTACAAGAAGGAGAACCAACATCTGCACGATGTGATGACTTGGCAGCACTGAAGAGTAAAGGCTGTCCTATGGAAGATATAGAAAATCCCAGAGGTAGCAAACAAGTGCTTGAAGATAAAGAAGTAACAAATCGTAAGATAGGTGCTGCAGAGAGGCTGAAACCAGAGGACATTACACAGATCCAGCCTCAAAAATTAGTACTGAAACTAAGAGTCGGTAAGGACAGTTTCATTCTGGTCTTTAGATGATTTTTCTGTCACCACCACATCTGCATTTTTTGTTTTGAAAGTGTAACCATTTTTGTTTCAGAAACTCAATTTTTCAGTTAACCCGAATGATAGCAGAGCCGTTCAGGTCTTAGGAATTTAGATATTCCAAATACTGTTTGATTTTATTATTTTTTTTTTTTATAAAAGGTTAGATATTATCACTTGTATCCAATAGAACTTCTGAGAAAATAGATACATGGATTGGTACAGATATCAGAAAGGTAAAATTGGAGGGTGTCTGAACTGATTGGTTTTGTAGTTATGCAGCAATATTTTTGGATTTCTACATAAAATTACTTTCCAGAGGCTAAAGGTGTGGACACAAAACTACAGTAATGAGAACAAAGGAGTTGTGTACCATTTCCAGCCACTAAAGATAACTTCATTTAATTCAAATAAGGGGGAAAAAAACTAGGGCTAAAAACCAGTAGCTCCTACAGTACTTGAACATAATGGGGATTGTCCTTAAGGGCAGTTCCTGGGTGCTGCAGACACATTCAACAGGTACTTCATATTTACCTGGAATAAGAGCCTGTACTGGGGGTCAGCTGCTTGGTGGTAATTGCCTTAATAATTGCAAGATGATCTGAGGAAGCTCAGCATGGTAAGGAAACAAAGGAGAAGTTAATTTGTAATTTTGGTGTTGCCCCTATTTATTTCTAATGTGCAATTAGAAGCTTCAAATTCAAACCAAATTATTGTCCCTCTGACACAGAAGTTTGTTCGTCACAACATATGAGGGACCTGGGCAACCAGAACCTCATTAGCCAAAAGATTATTACTCTGTTGTAAGTACTTGTCTTGGTCGCAAGGTCTCTGATCAGGGACTGTGTGCTTGCAGAGGGGGATATCTGCTGTCTGCACAGGCTCTTTTAAACAGCAGCTAAGGAAAATCTAAAGCTTTTCATTTGTTTATTGTTTGATGAAAACCATGCTGCCTACTGTGTGTTCCATATGCTATTCCCTTTGCCTATCGAATGGCTTTCCCAGTTTGCGAATTCTGCTCATGTTAAGCAAACGTTTGTTAATTATTAAGCAGACTTGAGCAGCAGCAATATCGCCATATAATTTCAGTGACTGAGAGGGGTAGAGGAAAAAAATCTAATACTCGTCCTTATTTTCTGTATAATAGGCAAAATAATACTTTTCCATTTTGCAGGGTGGGGGTAATTTTCCTGCAGTGTCTTTCAACATCAGGGTGAGAGTACGTGCTTCTGTTGGCAAAACTTGGGATCTGGGCTTACAACTGCAAAGAACAGTAGCTTGCAATTATCTTACTGCTATTTCTGTGCTCTCAGCCTGTATTTGATGCAAACTAACTTGAAATATTCTATCCAGAAATGATTTTTCTTCTACAAACCTATTTTTAAAAATATATTTTTTTAAACTAAGCACTGAGAATTTTTGGGGTCATCTTGGATGCGAACAAATATAGAAAATTTGCGCTAGTAGGCCTTACAGAAACCTTGTTAAAATTATTGCAGTTATCAAGGTTTGAAATTGTAGCAACTAAGGGTGTCTTGATTCTGGCAGTGAGAGTTTTCTATGGGGAGGTAAAACACCTTGGAAGTATGTAGTTGGACATCTGAAAGAAATACTTACTGAATTTTTTCATCTTATTTTTTTTCAACATAATTTGATGTTAAGCGTTTCAATTAGCAGCAGAAAAAAATCACTCACCTTTAGTTCAAAACTTCCATCAGTATTTCAAAGATTTCCTTTAAAGAGCATTTTTCTTGCCAGTGTGGTTGTGGAATTTTTAATGGCTTCTGGTTTTCTTTTAATCTCTGAAACAGGGGAACCTCAAACATTCTCACTAAAATTTAAGAGAGCTGAAGACTACCCCATTGACCTTTATTATCTTATGGACCTCTCCTATTCTATGAAAGATGATTTAGAGAATGTGAAGAGTCTCGGAACGGCTCTGATGTTTGAAATGGAAAAAATAACATCAGACTTTCGAATTGGTAAGAAAGATTTGCCTATTCTAAAAAAAAAAAGTTTCCTTCCTGATGTTTCTCGTGTGATAACATATGAAGTGTAATTTTTTAAAACTAGCAGTATTATGGCAGATATTCTAATACATGGAACCTGTCGAGGAACATAAAGAGTGCTTGGTGTTGATGGAGAAAGTGGAACGTAAACAAGTATGAGAGCTATTTCTGATGTCAGTTCAGCTAGAATGCGTTTGCATTCTATTGTATCATGACATAATGAAGAACTGAATTCTCTTTAACTTACAGGGTTTTTGTTGTTCTATCTTAGGCTTTGGCTCTTTTGTGGAGAAAACTGTGATGCCATATATAAGTACAACACCAGCCAAACTCAGAAATCCTTGTACAGGTGACCAGAACTGTACAAGTCCATTTAGCTATAAAAATGTGCTTAGCCTTACCAGTGAAGGAAACAAATTCAATGAACTTGTGGGTAAACAGCACATTTCTGGGAACTTAGATTCTCCTGAAGGTGGATTTGATGCGATCATGCAGGTTGCAGTTTGTGGGGTAAGTGTTATTCATTTTCTTCACTGCTCTGTTAGATGAAATTGTTTCAATACAGCCTTTGTGTGTTCTATGGTGGCTAACGTGTGAACACGTCATCTCACACTAGCAAAACAAGGTCAACTAGGCAGACTGCATGGATACGTGCGTTTGTCTCTTGTAGAGACCTCTAATGAGCGAATGAAACCAGGAAATGTGAAAGGGCCCATTAGAAGTCGTGTTTGCAGCAGATAGATGCATTCCAAAGATAAAGTTTTGAAGTTTGCTCTAAAAGGAGAGTCAAATCCTGCTCAAAAGTGTATAAAATCCAGAGTAAGCAACTATTCCCAAGTTATTTCAAAGCTTCTTGTTGTTTCAGAATTGTCTGGTAAATTGTAACTTCAACTAGCTCTTCAGGCAGAAGTAGATGGAAACCTGATTTTTGTTTTTTTTCAAGATCTGATCTAGATCACTGCATTCTTCTTTGATGTTTCTGTAGCCTGATAGAACATTGTATGCACCTGTACAACACGGACTCCCACAAAAGTGATACCCAGGTTTACTGTTTTGTTACCATATTGTTGTACTGTTGATCAATGGAATGAGGACTTTCTGAAACAATCAGAAGTCTTATTTTAAAAGTACGGTGTTAAGTATTCTGGGGCTTTTTGTTGCTTTTTACTTTATGTGATAAAAAGGTCACACAAATAACCAGTTATATGGCCTTCTCCCCTTATACTAACTGGGGCTTCAACTCTGGAATAATTTTTTTAAAATAGGAAAAGGCGGGTTATAGAATTAGACCCTGCAGCTGTGGGTCAGGATGTTCATAGTACAGTGAAAAAGGGCAGTTCTCTGGCAAACTGTGTTGATTTGTCATGGTTTAACCCCAGCCTGTGACTAAGCACCACACAGCCGCTCGCTCACACCCCCCAGTGGGATGAGAGGAGAGACTCGGAAGAGTAAAAGTGAAAAAACTTGTGGGTTGAGATAAAGACAGTTTAATAGGTAAAGCAAAAGCCGTGCATGCAAGCAAAGCAAAACAAGGGATTCAATCACCACTTCCTATGGGCAGGCGGGTGTTCAGCCATCTCCAGGAAACTCGGGCTGCATTATGTCTATGGGTGACTCAGGAAGACAAATGCCATCATTCCAATTGTTCCCCGCCTTTCTTCTTCTTCTCCCAGCTTTATATGCTGAGCGCAACATCATATGATATGGAATATCTCTTTGGTCAGCTGGGCTCAGCTGTCCCAGCTGTGTCCCCTCCCAAATTCTTGTGCATCCCCAGCCCACTGGTGGGGTGGGATGAGAAGCTGTGTGAGCACCACTCAGCAATAACAAAAATGTCCCTGTGTTATCAACACTGTTTCTGGCACAAATCAAAAACACAGCCCCATACTAGCTGCTATGAAGAAAATTAATTCTATCCTGACCAAAACCCGCACATGATTACAAATCTGGACTAGATTGGTAAAGCCTAATGATTCTTCAGAGCCTAACACTGGGCAAGCCAAAACCTTCTGATTCAAGGATGCTGCGGTGCTCAGCACACAGACATTGTTCCCTGTGCTCAGTCTGTGTGGTGGTGACATAGGGGCCAACTTGGGGGCATCAAAGAGCTGGGCTGACATGCCTGATTTCTAAAACCCTCTTGATCTTCAGATGCGCTGAGAACTGAACAGACCAAGGTACATCTCAAAAAGAATGTTTCTTGCCTTTGATGAAAGTCCTACAGCAGATGTTTAATGAAATGCAAGTGCTTTTAAGGTTTGAGTGAATTATGTGGTTTCCAAGGCGCTGCTTTTGCGGTATGACTTCTCCTAAATCTGTCTGATTTTTCATGCATTTATCTCTCAAGTGTTGATCACCACTACTGTAAAATAAATCAGTGCAAAATAACAAAAATCCATTTCTTTGTTTCCCAAGGAACAAATTGGCTGGAGAAATGTTACAAGACTCCTGGTGTTTTCCACGGATGCTGGATTTCACTTTGCAGGAGACGGTAAACTTGGTGGAATTGTTTTACCAAATGATGGGAAGTGTCATCTGGAAAATAATATGTACACAATGAGCCACTATTATGTAAGTCTTTGCATCATCTTCTAGAGGAATTAATATTTTGTGATGCTTAAGGTCAAAAACGCAGTAGATCATCTGGTATAGTTTCAGACTGCCTCCTCTCTTGAACTTTACCTCTGTATTACATGGAGTGACTTTAGCTGAACTAAAGCAAATGTGCAAGAATTTATCCACTCTTAATTGGAAAATTTCAAGAAATGGCAACTTTAACACTGTGATTTGTGTTGTTGATTTTTAACCTTTTTAATAATTAATAATCCTGCATGTCCACTGTCAAACTGTGGTGGCTCTGTCCTATTATTTTGTCATTTTGCTAGTCTTTGTGTTCAGAAGTATTTTACTACTGTAAAAAAAATACTGTAAAATAGAGACCTTCTTGGCTAGTTTAAGACTGCTTGAAATCTTATGATATAAAGTTTATAGTAAAAGTATGCTTAACAACATTGTATTAATGGTTTATTAATAGGTAGATCACATAAAAGGTGAAAAGAAAAACATTTGCTAGATGGCATAAATACAATAACTTTAGGAATATATGAACACACAAACTTTGTAAAGCTTAAGTGAGTAACCTAAAATAAAACAGATTTATTTTTTTTTTATGAAATAGTGCAAAAGGTAGTGGTTTTCGCTGAGATAAGTCATGGAAAACTACCAAACATAATTTTCTGAGGACATTTTGATTAGGGATTTAACCTGGAGACTTTAAGTGGCAAGGAATATGATAATGTTATTGTGAAAAAACACCTATCTTCATGGGGCATATATGGAATCTTTTCAGTGCATGTTTTCAGAGGTTGTTTTGCTTTAGAACTGTGGCATAAGCTGGCTGGTTACAAGCCACACGGCTGTTTCTAAAGGTGAATTGTCTGTATGATGTCCAAGTGTTTCTGATAGGTTTCTAGCAATATGTCCCAAATTGAAATGGCATTTTATGCTCGATTTTTACAGGATTATCCCTCTATTGCTCATCTGGTACAGAAGCTTAGTGAGAACAATATTCAGACAATCTTTGCTGTTACTGAAGAGTTTCAGGCAGTTTATAAGGTAAAGATAAATAACACATTTCTGATCTCTGTACTTTTTTCCCCTCAAGCACTAAGACTGACTCAGATTTTCTCTAAAATAATTAAAATTACTTAAAATAATAATGGAAATAAGCGATCATGGAAGTAATGTTTTACTACTCACGTTTTTTACTATTAAGCCTTTTTTTACTTGTTAAAATTGATACTCTGTGTGTGTGTAATTTCCAAGGAGAAAGTGCCCCTTGCCCCTCTTTCTACTTTGTAGGTAGGAGGGAGCAGAGAACATGTTTGCAGTGTTAATTTTTATTAATATTTTTACAGCAAAATAGCTGAGGAGGGTGTGGACGCTGAATCAAGATACATGTTTATGAAAGAATGTGTTTTGTCCTTTGTGGTCTATTTATATTCCTCATGTTTAAAATAAACTAAACTGCTGGATGTGATTGTGAAATAGGAAATGACTGTTTAAAGAGATGCATATTTTTCCTCGTTTTAACCTAACAAGGTGGTTTTTGTTTTTTTGGGGGAGGGGGATTTAAACTATATTAAATGTTTTTCTCTTTTTTTTGGAAATCATATTTTATCTGCCTATCTTCAATGCACTGAAAGTGTAGTTCTTCTTTAAGATCTTGAGGATATATTGTATGTGGTCAACTTGTGCAAGATGAGGTCTCAGTATTCTATTACCAAATTGAATATAAAAATGCAAAGGAGAAGAGAGGGCAAGATGTTTGTTTATATTAGTAGTGCTGTGTGTAATCTCAAAAATCATGAAAAGCACTAGCAACACCTGTAGCTTTGTTTTTTTTCAAGTACTTGATCTTGACTAGTTAAGCCGCTAAAGCATTTTATGTCCATACAGATATTTTTAGTACAAGTTGTACTTTCTTTGATAGTAAGACTGTAATTTTCCTTTTACTTTTGTAAATATTGAAAGGAACTGAAAAATCTGATACCAAAATCAGCAGTGGGAACATTGTCTTCAAACTCCAGCAATGTGATCCAGCTGATCATTGATGCATACAATGTAAGTTCTGATTTTATTTGGGTTGTATTACTTTTTCTTGCTTCTAAGTTATTACGAGTTTTTCAGGCAGATAGTTCAAGGTAGATTTTATTATTTTCTGCAAAATAGGACATTAGTGTACTAAACTGAAAATATACCACCATTGTGGTAAAATCATGTTAGCCATTTGGATGCTGTGGCAATAAGAAGTTAGATGACTAGAAAGATACATTCTTAGAACCACTTGAAAACATTGTGGAAAGAAGTTACCATCCATGTTTTCCCTTTTTAAAAAATGAAATCTGCAACCAAAGTGCATACTGTTTCTTCAGCATCTTCGGGTCTTTGCCTTCCTTCCTCATGGAAAAGGGCTATTTTTCAGCCTCTTAACCCCAAAGAAAATGTCTTCATCAACCTCAGGGACTCCTGGGTTTGGCTCCAAAATATTTTCTTCCTTGCTGTGTTGTGTAAATGAGCCCCATATCACCTTTGGAGCACATGGTGCAAACAAGTGCCTCCAACACCTGTGGAGACCTTCCCTGACATTGTATAACGGGGTTCAGCCATGAGCAGGGGTCACCACGGCCTGACTGTGGGCAGCCCTGGGCTGAGGTTTCTCAGCACATTGGATTTTACATCATTCCAGAGTGACCATGGCATTGGCACTTAAACACTATACAACCATAGACAGTTTTTCTTTCAGCAAAATGCTTGTGTGACTCAGTCCAAAGTTAGCTAATAACTATTGGTTTAGTCCCTTTCTTCAGAGGTTATCCTGGAAAACAGTAAGCTACCAAAAGGAGTGACCATCAGTTATAAGTCTTTCTGCAAGAATGGAGTGAATGACACACAAGAAGATGGGAGAAAATGTTCTAACATTTCAATTGGAGATGAGGTAACCTACAGTATTTCTGCTGCTACTCAAATACAAAATTAATTTTAAGTGTCCCAACATTCAGTATTTTTTAATAGTACAGACAAAACTCCTTTTAGTAATGTGGCACTCTGTTTATTTTTCTTTGCAGGTTAAATTTGAGATTAATGTAACAGCTAATGAATGTCCAAAGAAAGGACAAAATGAAACAATTAAAATTAAACCACTGGGATTCACTGAAGAAGTGGAAATTAATCTCCAGTTCATCTGTGAATGTCAGTGTCAAGGTGAAGGAGAACCCAATAGTCCAGCCTGCCATGAAGGAAATGGAACATTTGAATGTGGTGCCTGCAGGTAAATAGATAGATATTTTGTTTATTTGTGCAAAAGAGAAATATAAGAAAGACCTTTGTTTCCTTAATTAGGTTTTACTCAGTTTTACTAACTTTTTTTGTGAAAGGACAAGAATTACTGTTGCAGACCTGTTTCTTTTAGGATATTTTGACATAATACCTTATCTTTGCAAATAATCCCTATGCTGGAATCTGTAGTATTGATCTTGCACTATTGCACAAGTCAGATTTCAAATTTGGCCTTGAGACAGTCCTTTAAAGGATATAGGTCTTCCTGCTTTTTCTGGTTTGTGTTTTGTGGAGGTTTTGTTATTTAATTTTGAGGTCCATATAATATGGCAAAATCATGGATTAATGGGACAAAATGAATGGGATTACTTTGATGTTTTTGCAAGTATTCAGTCTAATTATATCCTTGTAATGTGAGGTCTGCTGATTTTTGAGAAATTCAAAAGCTTTCTAGTCTTTAGATAGGATCTCCTACCCTTACTGGGGTAGCAGGAAGGAGCGAGAAGTCATAATAAGACAACCACCTTTTATTTTGCATGGCATCCCCATCTATTTTTCCTGCTTTATTTCTAACCTTTTGAGGTCTCGTTACAATGTTTCTTCTAATTGCATGGATCTGTAAAACTTTCAGCGTACATCTGATTTTATTTTTGTGTACTTATGCCTTTGAAATATCCATTATTGCCCATCACGGGAGTTAGATTACACATATATTCCTTACTACATATTTGAAAATTTAGTAAAATGATACTGGATTTTCTGGAGTTACACACCATGAAAGCAGAGCAGAATCTTGGAGTTTCAGTTTTGACTGGTTGAAGATAAACCTAGTAAGTCAAGGTTTAAGCCTTTCCCACCCCTTCACCCCGGAAACCTACAGCAAAAATGAAAACTGTTTCTTCGTGGAAGCTTTTGAGATAAGAAGGTAAGAGCCAAATGGAATTAAGATCACCTCTAGGAAAACAAGATCCAGGACGTTTATAAAACAGTTTGGGTTCCTTTTCAGTGAACTGTAACTGAAATAAAATCTAGAATTCTTATTTTTCATGGTTTAATATGTGAGTTATCAAAAATAAAGCAACAGATACTGACGTCTCTCTTAGTCCATCCTATACCAAAAGTTCTCTTAAGATCTGCCTGGTGAAGCTGGTGGTGGTAGTTGACGAGGTATTTGACAGACTGAGATGTGTCCCCTTGACTGCTTAGTGCTCTGCAAGTTGAGGAATAAGCCACTTTGTATCCAGTATTTATGATCCATTGCTCCATTTTGCAGTCAGTTTTTGGTGTTCCCTTTAAGTAAGGAGAACTGATTTTCCCATCTTTGTGTAGAAAGACTCCTTAAAGTTGGTATCACTATCACCGGTGTCCCCAGGATTTCAGGTGGGGGAAAACAGACCTGTGAGTAAGAGCAGCCTTGGCCTTTGGCAGCAGCAGCAGTTTCCTGAGGGAACGTTGTCTCTGATCCATGCTCCGTAATGGTTTCTCAGTCACTGCTGGAAACAAGAACGACCTCCACTTGTTGATCCGTAATTTGGCCTTGGTAATGAGAAGTGCTGATCCCCGAAGATCTCAGCTCAGCAGCTCTGAAGATCAGCTGCTCTCCTGCCTAATTGCTGTTTGTGGGAAATCTTTTCGTTGGAAGATGACAGCAGCTACACTGAACAGTTCTTGTTGCTTAAAAATAATTATTGTTGTGTCACATGAGAGAGGGATTAATAGTGATTTTGTGGCAATGTAATTAGAGGAGGTGACTTGTAGTTTCTCATCTGGAACAAGTAATCAGCAGAGGAGCAATGTAGTCCAGTTTGCTCCAGCAAGAATGCCTACGTAGATGTCAGCTGGAATTGCATTTGAAGTTTAATTCAGAATATTCCTTGAGAGAATGGTCACTTTTACTACTGTTCTTTGTGCTATTTTTGTGGTCTTTTTATTGTATGACTTTTAAGTTTATAATTTTCAGTTGTGTTTTTACCTTCCAGATGTAATGAAGGACGTATAGGAAGACTGTGTGAATGTAGTACAGATGAAGTAAATAGCGAGGATATGGATGCTTACTGCAGGAGGGAGAACAGTACAGAAATCTGCAGTAACAATGGAGAATGCATTTGTGGACAGTGTGTATGCAAGAAAAGAGAAAACACCAATGAAGTGTATTCTGGCAAATACTGTGAATGTGACAACTTCAATTGTGATCGATCAAATGGTTTGATTTGTGGAGGTGAGAAACTACTTCAGAGTTTTCTGCTGGCAAAACTGGCCAGCTCTTTACAAGTCTGTCAGCTCCACCCTGTAGAGCAGTGATACTGAGCTTATAGATCATACCTGCTTGATAACAGAGATGAGAATATCCACAGATTTGGTGATTGGAAATGTCTATTAATAAAACAGCTCTCTGTGATCGTGACGTATAGTACGTTAAAACATGTCACCTTCCTTGAATCACGACTCCAGGAAGGATGTAAAGTGAACTTGACTTCTGCTGTTTATTACCGAGTTACCCTCAGGTATTACAGTAAAGACAACTAGCCTGAGATTATAATGTTATACTGGCTCAGTGTAACCACTGTGTCAATAAAAAGAGATAATGACCTCAGCTTACTTGTAATAGTGAGCACTTGACTCTGTGCCTGACAAGATACCATTGAGATGCTATCTTGAGACTGTTCTGAAAGGTAAGAGAAGATTAGAATGTCCAGGATACAGAGAAACACCTTAAGGGCTTGAAACAAGACTGGCAATTAATTCCTGAAATCAAAAGTAGATTAGAAAATCCTCTAGCAGGCAGTGTCTAAATTATCTTGCTGCATGTATTTTTGTCCTGTAACTTCCCTAGGCTGTTTTTCACATGGAAATACCTGGTAGAAGTGTAACTACTACCTCAGTTTTGAATGTGATACAAAAATAAAACAGAGAAGCCACTAAGCTTTAACTGAATTATGAGCATCATCTGTTCGATTTGCTCAGGACACACAATTGCTCACCAGCTCCGCAAGGAATAGGAGCAATGGTGGTGGTGTTCCAAAATATACAGTGATAGATAAGTATTGACCTAAATGCTTTATTCTCAATGGAGGAGGAGGGGTGTAGCCAAAGTTCTTTCCATTTCACCCAGATCACCCTTTGGAGATACAGGTGTCTTGTTTGCTGTGTCGGGAGTGTAAGGAGCATAAAGTTTGGCTGGGTGGATGAGGTCAGAAGGACAGCAGCTGAATGGTGGTGTTCTAGGCACTCAAAGATGTTTCATTTTTCTGTGTTTTAAAGTCTAAGTTTGTGCATTTCTCATCTCTTTAGATCTTGCTTTATAAATGTATGTAGTGATAGATACAAAGACCGCACGGTGTACATACAACATGGTGAACTGAAGCAGTGCTGTAGTGCACTCCACCCAGCAGACAGGGCCATCACATTATACTCTTCTTGATCAGCCTTCCCTAGTCTTGTTATTTTGTTTACAAAATGAAATCCAAATATAGAATGGGAAAAGGGGTTAAATGCCTGTAAGTAGTTTTTCAAGGAGCTAAAAATTTATTTTGTAGCTCTAAATTAATTATCGCACCACCAGTGTTTTCTTTTCCCAGTATCCATTCTCAGATGGTGAAAGTTTGTCTTACGGTCACAAATTTTGTGTTTTATATTAGACTTCATTTCACTGTGATATCTTTCCAACGCACAGGAAACGGTATCTGCAAATGCCGAGTGTGCGAGTGTTTCCCCAACTTCACTGGCAGTGCATGTGATTGCTCTTTGGATACCTTGCCGTGTATGGCGTCTAATGGGCAGATCTGCAATGGAAGAGGAACCTGTGAATGTGGGACCTGTAACTGTACAGATCCAAAATTCCAGGGCCCCACATGTGAAATGTGTCAGACTTGCCTTGGTGTCTGTGCAGAGCACAAGTAAGTACCTAGAAAACCAAATCCCAGTTTCTGTGTATTTGAGTTTGTGGTATTTACACGTGCAGAATTTTTAAAATGAGGCTTTTGATACTGTGCTTTATTTTACCCTGAAATGCAGGGACATTGTATCTTATCATCCCTTTAGACAGTAAAAGTTGCATGAGTAATTGATAATTACAAACAATAACATACGTTATTTTGGTTGCTTCCAGGTAGGCAAATTATTTCTTAAAGTCTTTCCCTGCCATTTTTTATTAGGCATGGAAATGTGTACATTATGTCGAGTCATTTAAAGCATTCAGATTGACTTGGGCTGGTGACAGCTTTCCCCTATTTCACGTACAATTATCAACAGCCAGCCTTCTACAGAGCTGGGGAGAACCCAGGTATATAATGTGACAGGCTGTAAAGTCCTATCATCTTGACCTTTTAAAATTATTGTAACAAAAGTATATATATATGGTACCATTTCCAGAGTAGTTAAAACTTCAGCTAAACTTTTTGCTTAAAACTTTTATTCTGAAACACTCTTGAAAAAAAGTCAAACTATCCTGACAGTCAAAAACTCAGCCTAGATTTGTATGAGCCAATGGAATTTTTATCTCTGCCGTTGGAAATCCAGGTTTGTGGAAACCAAGCATTTTCTGAATGGAAACTTTGAAATAAGTTTATGATTAGCGGCTGGGCCAAGTCCTGGCTTTGTGCGGATGACTTAAAGGTTTTCTTTCCGCACAGTCTTTTTAGTATCAAAATCCTGCTCAGCCGGCTTCTGTCAGTGAGTTATTCGGAGTGAAATCTTACTGTAAAACTTGTCACTCAGTTTGTTCTTTTTAACCTGTCTCTCAGATACTGTTTCACTGTAAATATTCTGTTCCTACACTGTGTTCTCTGAGAGTATTCATTTTCCAGGTGGAGGTGTTGAAAATGTTTTTACCTTACCACCCTGGGAAAGAAGAGTTTATTAAAGGGGGGCTTTGTTAATCACCAGGTACATAAATATTCTGACTGGTAAAAAGCTGTGCCTTGCTTTATTTTTTTTCCTGGCCTTGTGGCAAAAGGGTTGGAGTTGTTGAGGTTTTTTTCTGCATTTTCTCTTTTACAATTCTTTAGATTAAATGCTAGAAATCTTTCGTGAGCATATTAAAAGGCATTGCTTCCGATTTGTTCTTCCACAGGGACTGCGTTCAGTGCAGAGCTTTCGATAAGGGAGAAAAGAAGGAAACATGCTCTCAGGAATGTATGCATTTCAACATGACGCTGGTAGAAAGTCGAGACAAGTTGCCGCAGCCTGGACAGCCCGATCCGCTGTCTCACTGCAAAGAGAAGGATGTTGACGACTGCTGGTTCTACTTCACGTATTCTGTCAACTCAAATGGTGAAGCCAACGTCCACGTGGTGGAGACCCCAGGTATGAACAGAGTGTTCCCTGCTCTCCCTTTGTCCTTGTTGTTAATTCACACAGTTGTGTGCTACAAAGTCACCCTGGTTGATCTGTGTGAGGTAGGTGCTTTTGGAAATGGGTATGTATTCCCCGAGCGAGAGTTGTGGATGTTGTAAACTTGAGTTACTTCAGAAAAACATAAGTGTCTCTAGATCTAGTTCTTTTAGAACCTTTAGGATGACAGAAATGGGTTTGTTTTTTAAAAACAAAGTAAATCAGATAGGTACGTTTGTTAAAGCATTTATGTTTCCACTTGCTATATTTTGCAGGCTTCTTTTACCTGTCTTGTAGCAAGTCCTAGATATCCAACTTTTGGCAGTGTTTTTGGCTGGGCTTGTGCTACAGGTTAGAAACAATGGTGTCTGTGGGGTTTTGTTGCTTTTTGCTTTTCCTTTTGTTTAATAATATGGGACCAGTCTTACACACACACCCAAATGTGTACTGTGCAGCAAACTCCTTAAATTATTTCATTCTGGGAGCCTTTGCTTTTACTTAACTGAGGTACCTTAAAGTCTGAAAAGCCTTTTGCTTAATTAATCTTTAATAGTGTATTGATCAATCTTCTGATACAAAAAAAAAAAGGGAGAGAAGAATTGTACAGCTCAATCTGTAATTTACCATTTATTTAACATAAGTATTGTTAGTTTGCATCACTGCATGTTGCATCTAACAGTGCAAAAATTCTGGTTTTGCGCATTAGCAGCAGGTGGTCTCCCGATTTTTATAAACCTGATAGAAAATACACACCCTACTTGTGTTTTGAAAGGTTAAGTGCTGTATTCTACTCAAGGAACTTTCAGAGTTGATCATTTGGCTGATCAGCACTTAATACACATCAGTGGTTAGTGGTCTTTAGAAATAAATACCTCTTCCATTCAGAATGCTTTAAATTCTCTAAGCATGTAGTCAAAATTATAGAGGAGGACCTGGAGCCCTTCTTCTGTTAGGACAAGCCAATGCGTGCACTATACTTTGGGGGTCTGACCTTTGTTTCGTGTATAAACTTCTGTGGTCTTAGCTAAGAGCTGAATCAAGCCTTTGTGCCCCAGGAAGCACCTGAAGTTTTGTGCCATACAGGTGCTGAAGGAACAAGCTCCGTTCAGTAGAGCTGGATTGGGTGGAGCAGACATTTCTTCCTTCCTGGTTGCCAGGGAGTTCATGTCGTGTCCCTTCCCACTTCCCTCGCTCCTGCAGAGGCAGCTCCAAGATGAGGGGTCTGCAGTTCGGGGGAAGCAGCGTTCCTATCGACAGCACAGGAGTTGCATTTATTTGCTTCTGACTCCTGCAGCTGAGCTTTGCAAAAGCTCTTGTTCAGTTTGTGATTACTGGGAATTTTGTATTAGTAGAAGAGCTGGGGTTCATTTTGGAGGGTGGTTATTTCTATGTCAGTCACCTTAAATGATTTTGTGCCTGTATTACTCTTTTCAAACATATCAGGGACTTTCAAAACAAGTGAGATTTATTTTTATACAAAGATGATGTACCCCTTTTTAAAAATTTTATTTTAGAAGAGGTCAATTCCCAAGATGAGGAGATATCCTTAAAAAATAAAAAAACCAGTCTCGGAAGCAAAGCTGTTACTTATCTCTATATATTGGCTACTAGGAATAACAGCTGAGGTAAAATGATGAACACTTATTTTCTGTAATGCTGTTGATAGGGTCTGTTTTGCTAATCTGTATTTGTGCTCTAGCTGGCTTATTCCTCCAGTGCCACCTTTGACTTGGAGCTTTTACATATTTAAAATACAATTACTAATTGAATAACCTAAGGAGTTAGCAGTGCGTAGACTTTATCATCAGAACAGGAATTGTTCCGTTGCTAAGATTAAACACAAATTGGATGGATAAAAATAAACTGGAACGTTACAGGTTGCACACGTTCCAAAACTTCCATTATTTGAAGGGCAAATAGTATTGGCGTGTGTCCAATATTCAAAATAATGGCTTCATACGAAATAACATTTTTAAAGGTAATGCGCATTTGGATGCTTTAACACTTTATAAAATCATGCTTCCCTCGCTTTGTTCCCTAGAATGCCCCAGCGGCCCTGACATCATTCCCATTGTAGCTGGTGTGGTTGCTGGAATTGTTCTTATTGGACTTGCATTATTACTGATTTGGAAACTACTAATGATCATTCATGACAGAAGAGAATTTGCTAAGTTCGAGAAGGAGAAGATGAATGCCAAGTGGGATACGGTAAGTCGAGAGGCTTTTATCTGTATAAAAGCTGCAGTAGTTGAGGAAGAACAGAAGGTTTTTGTTCACGTACATTAAATATTTGAGATTGTATTCCTGCCTTTTGGCCTACAGAGGACCAGAAATATACTTATTTTAAGCCAACTTTAAAATGTTACGTATTACCACTAGAAAAAAATTTAAAAAAAACCAAACCCACAAACAAAACCACCGAAAACTAACAAACAACAAAAAACAAAACCCCAAACCCAGCTCTTTTTGAGAAGTACCTGTTGGCTTAAACAAGCAAGTATTATAGTAACTTCAGTTGAAATAAAATGTCAGAGGGAAAATGAGATGGTGACAGAATTTTTTGGCTTTGCAGTTGTACCACGCTTTACAGCACATTATTAAAATGCTTATTAGAAGATGAAAGTCACTGTTGTATAGAATGAAGAAGATGATTTTGCACTTACGGAAGAGATCTTATACATGTTTAGTTGGGAGATTTCAATAACTGGTCACAAAACCATGGCTGGTACTGGTTTGTTGAAATCTTCCCAACCCCTTGTCAATGGGAAAGTATGCAAGAAAAACAAGCCTATGGTCTATAGGCTTTCATAGGCTATAGGGTCACTGCCCTTGGGAAATTGTAGGAATCTGCTAATCAAAACCCTTCACTGCAGTTCTGCACAAGTCAACACCCACGTATCCTCAATGAGAGAATAATTTTTTTAAAATCTCCTAAGAAGTCTTTGGTTTTTATTTAAAAAAATTAATTCTAGATTAGAAAAAAATATTACTAACACTTTTCTTTACATATAGCATGATTTTCTTCCGTGATAGTTGAGAATGTTACTTTTCTTTTTTCCCGTCGAATTGTTCGCCATTGACCATTTCTTTTACTTCAGCAAGAAAATCCAATATACAAGAGCCCTATTAACAATTTCAAGAATCCAAACTATGGACGTAAAGCTGGTCTCTAAGTCTCAGTTTGTATCTTCTTTCATTTTCTTCCTTTTTTTCCTTTGCATGTCACTTCAAGCTCACTGTGTGTCACAGTCAGTTAATCACAGTTTGGGTCTTGCTCAGTTTATCTATTGCTGCTGATTCTGGGGCTTTAAAGAATGCAGCTTGAAAATTTTAACTTGTTTTGACAGCAAGATTGTTGACTTACTAATACCACCACTACTGGCTTAAACTATTCTACAAGAGTTTTCTGGGTGTGGGGTGAGGTTTTTTTATGGAAGAGGGATAAATGTGTGGATATGTAATAGAACAGCTGTTAGGATTGAAGAAGCTCTTTGGATTGTGGCAAGACACAGCATCCAGGGGAGGGCTTGTCTTCTACCTCCTCAAATCAGCAGTCAGTTTGTTTGAAGTTGATATGTTTGCAAAGCTAGTTTAGATATTCCTCAGATAACCAAATCTATAAATATCACTGTTTTTATTAGAATAACTCTGGGAACATTCAGAGTAGCCTCACAGATTACTCTTTTTTTTTTTTTGAGTGCTTTGTCTTATTAACTTACTACAGAACTAGCTTGTATTTAAAGTGTAAAATACAGATGGTCTACTGATTTGATAATTAAATATGTATCTTAGTTTTTCCATCCCTATTTCTATTGAAACTGACAATATCACAGTCTATGTAGCCCAGACAGTTTGGATGCTGACATAGAAAATAATAATAATAATAAGAGGAAATGTTCCTCTCCCCCCAGATGCATTTTTCCCCAGCTTCTTAGTCCTTCCTAAGCTCCCCAGCACACCTCATCTCTGTTTGGAAATGCTGGCTTCAGAAACAGCCATATCCAGCAGAGCAAGTCACTAAACCAGAAGTGATGGGTGTCTTTGGTAGGCTTTGAGGTTGCACTTTTTTGAATGTTTAGGTGGGGAGTGGGTGTCAGGAGAGTGTTGGGAGATGAGCAGTACAGAGGTCAGATTAGAGGGAGGGCAGTGATGAATTTGGGAAGGCAGCACATCCTTTAAACGTCCAAGGGCTTTTTTCAGGGTCCAGGGGAAGGGAAGGATCTTCATCTCTAATTTTGTTGTCTGCTGCCTCCCTTTTTTGGTGTTGCACTCAAAAGATTTTGTAAAGGAAAAATTAGGGGACAAAGCAGGAATTAAGAGTGTTTGAACTCTTACCTGTCCTCACTGTGACAACATTTTCAAATTCTTTGTCCAGCATTCTGAGCCATTCCTTGTTGAAATATACTTTCATTTTCTCTTTACAATCATTTCACTTTCCAGTGTGTCCAAAATTGATTGTAAAAACATTCGTTTTGTTTGCCACACTGACCACATTCACCTCCTTTCCATTTTTCTTCTCAGTTATTCTGTGGAGGAAATGGAGTCCTTGTTCCTTTCTCACATTTCACATAATCCATCTGGTTAAGTCTCTGTTACTGTCTCTTCTACCATGCAGCTAATTGTGTACCTTCTGTTGCATGCAAGGCAAGTATCTAACAAACCTTACGGTGTGTAACTTCATTCTGTGCTCTTGTTCTCCACCCCATGACTCTTTCAGGATCTAATGTCCTCAGTGCTGCCATTTGTCTTCAAAATGTACTTCTTGCAGAAATCCTTCCCCCATGTGAATGTGGGATTGACTTCTGCCTTTTTTCACTCACTATGAAGATTAGAAGTTTGAAAGAGTGTGTTTTTTTAAAAAAAAAATACTTTATCCTTTTTGGTATTCATAGAAATACCAGAACTTTGAGAGAGAGGGAGGTGGCTTCAGCTTTATTGGCCACCAAAAAGGAGGAGATCAGTATTGGTACAATAGGTGACCCACAAGAAGTAAAAGAATAACATTCTCCTTTCCCCTATCACTGAGATTTTCTGGGGGTTTTACATTCTTGAGGTAACCTTTCATTTAGGTGAAGAAAGAGTTGTCTTGCCAAGGCAAGAAAGTCATCTGAAATCCCATTACAAGAAAACAACACTGCAGTAGGTTCCCTCCTGGTCTATACGTGTGCAATAAACTAGACTGTGCAGTTCGTGTGACCCTTCCCCTCTCCCACGTGGTCACATACACATGAAGCTTGTCATGGACCAGGTGCCCAAATGCTCCACATGTCCTGGTCGATGATGTGGCGAGTGACTTGTCACCACGGTGTCCTTGCAGCTGGTCCCCAAGCCAGCTGGGCTGAAGCAAGTTTGATTTGTCCTTGGCCTGCAGCAAAGCTGCTGTCTTGGTGTCTTTCTGCTGCTGTCAGGCTTTACTCTCCTCACTGCCCACCTGGTGTAGATTTGTGCCATTAACAAAGTATGTAATTAATGGCAGGCCAGCTGCTGTCCTCCAGCCATGGTGGGTGACGCCCTCGGTCGTCTTTGTTGCCCTTAACCTGGGCCTTTGCTTCATCCTCTGATGCAACTGCCATATCTACAGGTGGACAGAGAACTCATTTTATGTTACTGTAAAATAACGATAGATATTAACAAGAGCTGAAAATAGGAAGAACCAGCTGTTGAACAATGTATGTGGATGAGTTTAAATATTCTGGAGTGCAGTTTCTTGCAGTGAATTAGGACTTAAACCCACCATAAAGGTATTTTAAGTGACTGTTGAAATAGTAAGTCCATGGAGAGAAAAAGGCATGAGAAGGTTAAACAGCCATCCTGTATAACAGGTTCGTTTTTATGCAACACTAGACTGAGCTGTTACCCTCTAGTTGAAAATGAATGATGTTGCAAGAACGTAGCTCTTTATTCTCTGCTGAAGGTACTTTTTAAAAATACCTCTGTCTTTTAATGTATTTCACTTGCTCTTGTAGATTGCTGTTCTTTGTTGTTTTCTATTTTAGTTTAAGCGTGCATGGTGTTTTCACTTACAGGGGCATGTGGCAAATGTGTTTTCCCTAACTTTGCATGCTTAAACCAGTGTATTCTCTGCAGTGGCATGAAGAAAATGCGTTTCCAAGCTTTAGTCCTAACCTTTAGACCAATTCCCACGCTATCTGATAGACTTTATCTCTCTTTTACAAATGAGAAAATATAAACAAACCTCCCTGTATGTGCTGGGGTTAGTCTGTTTCGTAAAATGTTGAAGGTTAAAAGCACAGTGTAACAAGTATCGTAATGCCACTGAAAAGCTGTGCAGTATCTTCTACTCTGCATACGATACAGCCTATTAAGCTTACAGACTTTCTCTGCATCAAAAATGTTACTGATTTGTGTTTATTTTTTTAAGAATTCTCCATTAAAACTTGCCAAGGAAATAGCATACATTGCCAAGAACTATGAGGCATAATGATCTGCTACAGTTGCAGATTAAATCCCTCATCCCTGGATGTTTTTCCAGTTTAATTACCTCTTACTATTGCAAAGCTTTTTATTAAAAATGGGAGGGCAAGGCGGAGTGTAATTTTGCATTTATTAGTTTGTCTGGCTAGGGCAACTAGCCACAACACTGTATTTCCATCATTTAATTTAAAAAAAATATGCATATTGAACTCCTCATCCTTTTCCAAAGCAGTAGCTGATACACTTTCAATCAAGCCAGAGTTGCCCTGGGAACTGCTGGAAGGGTCTGTTGCTGTCTCTATGAGTTTGAAGCGTATCCAGCACTGGACACCCAGTTCCTCCTTCGCCTCAAAGCAGATGACAGGGACTGGGATCTAGAGAGGGGTGACCAGAGAACCCTGACTGCCATTGCCCAGCAGCCCAGGCTCTGGCAGGACTCCAGAGACCAGGCTGGGGTCCCGGGTCCGGGCAGGACTGGATGTGCCTCATTGCTCTTTGCATGTAGAGAAGCTGGTTTAAGGAGAAGCACCCTTTGTCGGGGAAAGGGGCCATGACAGAAAGGCAGGACACCAGCAAAATGTTCTTCCTCAGCAGCAGCTGCTGTTGTTGGGATAGACCAGTTACTTCCCCAGTATCAGGTCTTGCCAACAGAAGACAACAAACTTGCCAGGAGCTGTGATATGAAAATTTCACACCAGGTTGGTTTCTTGCCTTGTCACCTCTTGGCACATCCTGGGGTGACCCTGAAAAAACCAGACACACCTGCTGTTTGTGTGTCTAGGGAGAGGATTTCCTTTAATTGACTGTAGGAAAACCTGTTTCAACCTGAAGTATTTTAAATGCTGTTTAATTAAATCCCACTGTATTAAATCAATATGGTGATACAGACCATCTCAGATTGGAGGGGACTTCAAAGAGAGAGAGATGCCCTCACTGCTGCTGAAGGCCAGACGTGGTTCTGGCCAGCGTGGTGCTCAGGTGATCTGCACTGTGCTGGATTTCCTCGGGAATTATTTGTGTTTGTACAGAAGAGCTTCATCGTGGTAAACAACATTTATTTAGGTTGAAAATCAGGCTGAGACAGGAGCAGATCCAGGCTGTATCAACAGAGTCCCAGCAGTAGCCCTTTCTGCTACTAAGATTTATCTATTTATCTGGAGTTCAAGCTGTTCATCTTAGGTGTGCAGGGATGCCATAAATGGAGTAAGATTTACTGAGATAAAAGGAGACCTGGGAACAAAGGAAGCTTTAAAAAAGCTTGATTTAGAGGTCTTTGAATCTCAGCAGTAAGTAAGTAAGCAGCTGTTCTGTAAGCATTTCTCATATCAGTAGAACTAACGTTTTTATTACAGCATTTGCACCAGTACAGCAGTTTCTCAGTTTTAACTGTGCATTTTGTACATTTGGGTGTTGGGGGAACCTGCATGAATAAAAGAAGATAACAAGCACTTAATGTTCAATATAAATGTTGAATGTGTATTATCTAAATACTACAAGCCTTTCTACTTTGTTTCTTGAATTAAACTGTAATACAGGATAAGCTATTTAAATGTTTACTATAGCTGAATGTGGTCTGTGGGCTGTCGTGGTTTCAAACAACAGCTACAGTTCTGTTAGGAATGCCACGGGCTGCAGAGCCCTGAGCCGATGGCTCAGCCTTGAGATGACCAGAGGAGGTTCAGCAGCTTGAAAGGAGATCTGTGATATGAACTGAACAGGATGGTGCCCTAACCCTCCGCTTTGGTAGCTGAGCATGCCTGTGTTGGAGTTGCTGGAGGGAAAACTAGCTTGACTTAAGCTGTTTGTGTGTACAAACAAAACATGAGTGGGTAATTTCTTAAGCTGATTTCTGAGGTTGATTTTTTCCACTTCTCGCAAGCACAGCGCTTTTTTCATCTCTAAATGGTAATTTTTATTTTTTTTTTCTTTTTCTAGGGTGAAAATCCTATTTACAAGAGTGCAGTGACAACTGTGGTCAATCCTAAATATGAGGGAAAATGAACACTGCTTGTATAACTTCACAACACTGTATGCAGCATAGCAATTTTTGTAGTCACAGTAAGATAGATTTAGGGCAAACTGCAGTGATTTTACTAATTCATTACATATAGGTTTGTTTTCCTGTGCAGGTTTTGAAAATGTACAATATGTTGGTTTTGGTTTTTTATTTTATTTTTTGTTTTGCAAATGAAAGTAATCAGTACCAGAGGTCTGACAAAAACACAACACAAAACTTGAGACTGTGTAGCCTTGTCAGCTGAGGTCACATGGTGCCTTTTGGACCTTTTCCACTCCCGTGCTGTGAATCCGGGTCTTCTGCAGGGTGCGATGCTGCGGCGGGACAGGGGACGCGGTGAAAGCCATCGGCACGAGGGCTCTGCCTAGCCAGTTAGTATTACACTTTTTAGCTTTACAGGGAAATCAGGGCTTGAGTTTGCAGATGTAATTAAATTCATGTAGCATGGAGCTGGTGGTTAATTGCTCTTCTGCTTGCGAGACATGTGATTGAGTACATGGTAAGTGGAGTAAGTTGGAACTGAGCAGTGTAAAAGACTGAAAATTGTCTGCATACTTATTTTGAATTTTTAAGTTGTTTATTGCCAGGTTATGATTAAAATGAAAGACTTTGAGAAGAATGTTAAGAAGGAAAAAATAGCTTTAAAACATGTGCCATTACTGAAAAAGTTGCTGACTGGTAACTTGCTTAGATTTTGTTTGTAAATTCAAGCCCTGGGTGGCAGTATCGTGAAGTACCTTACCGAGACATCCTCAAAACACATAAGGGCCTTACATCATACTGTGTCTTCATTCTGTAACGTTTCCTGGTTTAAAGCCTGGTGCTTTGTCACCCTTCTAATCTTTTTAACGTATTTGGTTGCGATTCATTTTGTAATATTTTTGTATCAACACAAGCTTTTTTTCTTTTTTTTTTTTCCTTTTTTTGGGCAGTCTTAGCTGTAAATTTGCCTCTACCCTGTAGCTAAGATTGCGTAGTTTGTCGTGTGACACGAGTCACACCGTTCTTGACATGCGCCATGTACATTTGCCTTTGACCATTCAAACTGCATCATAGTCATATTCTTGTTTTAAGTGCCTTTTTATTTTAACAGATGTTCACTTTTTACAGTGCTATTACTGAAGTTATTTATTAAATAAAAGTACCTTAAAATACTTAAATCTCGTCTCTTTATCCTGTAGAAGTTGATGCTCTTCAAAAAACCTAAGGACTATGTGTGTTTGGGCAAGTGGTAATAGACGTTGTAACAATACCAAGTATGTCCTTTAGCTCAAATCAGAGACAAGTTAAGAAGTGCTTTTGGGTGACAAACGTGAGCTGTGGTACAAAATGCACAAGGGCCAGGGCACTGTGCAGGGTTCCATGGTACGTACAGTGGCCACTGATGCGCAGCCCCAGGTGTTGGTTTGCATGTGTGCTAAAGGGGTTCTGGAGCTTAATAACTGTCCCTGTAAATGGACTATCTGGTTAATATTGTTTCACAACACATGGCAATGAGAACAGTTGCTGCATAGCTGGTCTGGAGGAAGGTGTCGCCCATGGCAGGGGGTTTGGAACTGGATGAACTTGTGGTCCCTACCAATCCAAACCCTTCTATGAGTCTATAATTTTGTAGGAAAAGGCTTCCAAATTTTTTAATGGTACTAATGTTATAGATTATCAGAACCACTTTGTAATTAAATACATTTGTAAATGAGACCCCATCTGGAATACTGTGTCCAGTTCTGGGCCCCTCAGTTCAGGAAGGACAGGGAACTGCTGGAGAGGGTCCAGTGCAGGGCAACGAAGATGATTAAGGGAGTGGAACATTTCCCTTACGAGGAAAGGCTGAGGGAGCTGGGTCTCTTTAGTTTGGAGAAGAGGAGACTGAGGGGTGACCTCATTAATGTTTATAAATATGTAAAGGGCGAGTGTCACGAGGAAGGAGCCAGGCTCTTCTCGGTGACAACCAATGATAGGACAAGGGGCAATGGATACAAACTGGAACACAGGAGGTTCCACTTAAATAGGAGAAGAAACTTTTTCACAGTGAGGGTGACAGAACACTGAACAGGCTGCCCAGGGAGGTTGTAGAGTCTCCTTCTCTGGAGACATTTAAAATCCACCTGGACACCTTCCCGTGTAACCTCATCTGGGTGTTCTGCTCCAGCAGGGGGACTGGACTGGATCTTTTGAGGCCCCTTCCAATCCCTGACATTCTGTGATTCTGTATATTCACAGAATCAGTACGTTGTTTTTTTAACTGTTGGTACCTTCAGGTTATCCTGAGAAGTAATGGGAATTTTTTTCTGATAGTCCCTTTGAACCTCCATCTGAGAGCAGGAGGAGCCTGGTTCCCATGGAGCGGGAGGTCGGGCTGTGTGTCTGTCCCCAGCTCTGTGAGGGCAGCAGCTGGAGACAAGAGGATCCAAGGGACAGTTTTGAGCTGGACTTGGCTTTTAAGGCCAGTTCCTGGACGGATCGGTGGGGTGGTGGGACAGGCAGGTGTGTGTACGGGAGTGTGTGTGTGGGGTTCAGCAGCCACTGGAGCAGGACGGGCACTGCAGGGAGCAGCAGGGGAGAGCAGAAAGCCGGGGGCAGCTACTGGGCAGGCTGGGTGTCTGAGCCCAGGGTGGCAGGGACGGGCACTGTAGTTACACCTGAATGTCCCACTGATGGGCCTCCATCTGATCTGTGGGCAAGGCGAAGGGGAGGTGGCTGTTGTGTACGGATGCTCTGTGTACGCGTTCTGCGTGCATGTGGTTCCTGGGAAGACGTGATGACGCTCATGACAGGTTGGGCCTGCCGACACGGAGCTGCTGCAGCATTGATTCCCTTGGGCTGTTGGCTTAGGCAACAGGTACATTTTCTGCTGGTTGGTGTAAACAGGAGCAAACTCACGGGTGGGAAGAAGCTGTGCAATAGTGTAGCCTGCTTGTCCTTTGTAACAAAGTCCACAGTACTGCTCTGGATTATTTCTTGCATTGCAAATGCTCTTTTTCCTATTGCTTTTCCAGCAAGGGAACCAAAAGAGCCCGAGAATGGCATTAACCCGACCACGGGGTACAAAACCAGTGGGAGCTGCACCTGTGTGTACAGCTCGTGTTGTCTGCTCCTCTTCGTATGACTTTACAGAATTGCAGTTGGATTGTGGCCACAATGGATGAGATTTTATTTTGGACATTTGAAAACTTGCCTCCCTTCCTACAGCAACACTGAGGATCTTCGAAAGCTCCATAAGAAAAGATGCAGAAATTTCTTCTAAACACGTTCTGTATTACTTGTCCATGAAAACTGTCTTCATTGGAGACAAGGCAGCTTAAACATAAAGGATAATTTCTGAACTTTATGGCTGTTGGTTTTTCGATATTCTAGAAATAGTAATCCCAAATTTTTGTTTCAGACTGTATCAAAGTGTCCTTTGTATCTCCTTTTACTTCTTCGTCTTTCCCAGACTGCACAGAACACGGGAATCCTGAACTTAACAGAATTCCTGTCACACAGGCAGCAGGATGCCGACATTCAGGAACCTTGATTCCAAGACAGCATTACCAGTCCTCCTAAATTAAGCAAATTTTTGATTACATGTAGATTGACCTAGTTCTGTCCACTCATCCGTGTTACAAGCTCTACAGTTTCCTTAACAAATCTGGTTTCAAAATGCTTTTGTGGATTTGGAGATGACTGTTTCACAGAGAGATGCTCCTGAAGGCTTTGGATTCAAGAGGCCCATTAAGCCTTTTTTAAATCCCTGCTTACACTGGATTTCTAGTAGCCACTTCCAACCAGATGGAAGTTGCTTAATGTCTCCAAGTGAACAGTTGCTTAAATGAGAGGGAGCAGCTGCCATCCCACGGTATCAGATTCAAGATACTATAACTGTCACAAAATGTATCATTTGCTTTAAAGCAAGATTTGATGTTCTAGCCAAGAGGGATGGTGTAGTTCAAATATGATAAAGTTTAAGTGCTGGGAAACAGAAGTGTATCTGTTTTAAAAGAATTACAGCTGGAATAACCATAGTCCTGCTATCCTTAATCCATCCATCTAAAGAGCTAGAATTGCTTTATAGCAGTTATTAATAAAAAGAAGTCTCTTATCCTGGGTTGAAACTAAAACAGCAAAAATACAAGTGAGCCAAAGGAAATAACCCTCTGACATCACGAGGTTTATTACACAGTATCACAGTATGTTTGGGATTGGAAGGGACCTCAAAAGATCATCCAGTCCAATCCCCCTGCTGGAGCAGGAACGCCTAGGTGAGGTCGCACAGGAACATGTCCAGGCGGGTTTTGAATGTCTCCAGAGAAGGAGACTCCACAACCTCCCTGGGCAGCCTGTTCAGTGTTCTGTCACCCTTACTGAGAAGAAGTTTCTTCTCAAATTTAAGTGGAACCTCTTGTGTTCCAGCTTGATCCCATTACCCCTTGTCCTATCATTGTTTGCCACCGAGAAGAGCCTGGCTCCATCCTCATGGCACTCACCCTTTATATATTTATAAACATTGATAAGGTCCCCCCTTAGTCTCCTCTTCTCCAAACTAAAGAGACACAGCTCCCTCAGCCTTTCTTCATAAGGGAGGTGCTCCACTCCCTTAATCATCTTCGTTGCCCTACGCTGGACCCTCTCCAGCAGTTCCCTGTCCTTCTTGAACTGAGGGGCCCAGAACTGGACACAATATTCCAGATGGGGTCTCACCAGGGCGGAGTAGAGGGGAAGGAGAACCTCTCTCGATCTACTAACCACCCCCCTTCTAATACACCCCAGGATGCCATTGGCCTTCGTGGCCACAAGGGCACAGTGCTGGCTCATGGTCATCCTGTTGTCCACCAGGACCCCCAGGTCCCTTTCCCCTACACTGCTCTCTAATATGTAATTTCCCAACCTATACTGGAACCTGGGGTTGTTCCTGCCCAGGTGCAGGACTCTACACTTTCCCTTGTTAAATTTCATTAGGTTATTCCCCGCCCAACTCTCCAGCCTGTCCAGGTCCTGCTGGATGGCAGCACAGCCTTCTGGTGTGTCAGCCACTCCTCCCAGCTTAGTGTCATCAGCAAACTTGCTGATAGTACACTCTATTCCCTTGTCCAAATCGTTAATGAATATATTGAATAATATTGGCCCCAGTACTGACCCCTGAGGCACTCCACTAGATACTGGCCTCCAACTAGACTCCGCACCATTGACTACCACTCTCTGGCTTCTCTCCTTAAGCCAGTTTTCAACCCACCTCACTACTCTATTGTCTAGACCGCACCTCCTCAACTTAGCTGTGAGGATGCTGTGGGAGACTGTGTCAAAGGCTTCACTGAAGTCAAGGTAGACCACATCCACCGCTCTGCCATCATTCATCCACCTTGTTACATTCTCATAAAAGGCTATGAGGTTGGTCCAGCATGACTTACCCTTGGTAAAGCCATGCTGACTGCCCCTAATAACCCTCTTATCCTTGATATACCTTGAGATGGCACCAAGGATAAGCTGTTCCATTACTTTCCCAGGGACAGAGGTGAGGCTGACCGGTCTATAATTACCCGGGTCCTCCTTCTTGCCCTTCTTAAGTAACATCCACAAACAAACTTCGCCACAGTTTGTTGAGCCTCTTGCCTTGAGCTGCCTCTGGGCTGACTGAGGACCCTGGAGCCCAGACTGAAGCCGCTTCTTGGCAGAGTCGTGAGCACCTGCCTGAGGAAATCGTGACTGATAAACACCTCCTGCCTTGGGGATTCTGACAGTTTCTTTTCCTTTTCTGCACAACTGCACTCTTCTGCATTATGACCACTTTTCCATAACAAGTAGAAATCCATTCTCAGAGGAGCAGAGAATGTGAATAGAGAGAAAACAAAACACTTTTTTAAGTAGAACTCTCTTACTAAAGCTTTGGTATTGATCAAGTAGAAGCAGTGAAAGAGGATCCTCTTGCTACAACGCTCAACTATTCAGAGGCTGTTTCCCAAGTACTCGTCTTTTTCTTTCTGAAAAATCAGAATTACTGCCAAAGGAGTTACCTATCAGTAAATATTTATAAGCAACTTTGAATACAAGTGCCAGAACACAGAGTGCTGTAAAGTAATTCAGGTGAATGTTCATTAGTGGCAGTAAATATATTAAACCTTGCCTAATTAAAATGCATGAATTGCAGCGAAAAAAACACACTTAACTTGAATATTTGGATTAAATACTAATTTTGAATTAATTTTGAAGGCAGGATTTTTAAAAATAACATTGACAGTAGGCTGAAGAGTTTCATACAGATTAGTATAAGAAATAGCTTCTAAAATACAAAGAAATAATAAGGGTCTCAAATACTCTGTCAATGGAAAACAATCAGAAAAATTGAATTTGCTTATTCTTCATAGGACAGCGGTGTGAACTGTCTCACCTTGCTTTAACACTGCATTACACAAAACATAAGTAGTTTTATCCACAAGAGATTTAAAAGTACTATATTGTAAATTCTCTGCTATGTGAAATTTCACACTCTTGGTTCCATGCCTAATTTTACATACACAATTAGGATTGTCAAAGCAGACATTAATAGACACTATAGAAAGTGCATGATTTTGGTGTATGTCTTAGAAAAAAAATTACAAAACAGCTTTATAAAATGAAAACTGAGATACAAAACATGCAAATGTTTATATTTCCTCAGCAACACTCTCGTGTCAATACAGGTCAGTATAGATCAATCAAACCATTGCATTTCATTTAGATAAGTGATTATTTATATGTTGTATATTTTTTTTTAAATGAATTAACTATTTTTTTTCCTAGGTATTATATTATTTGCCTTTTGTGTTAGCACAAGGCAAAGACAAGTAAAGAAATGAAAAGTGTTGATCTGAAATATCATCAATTTTATTCTAGAACTTCTACTAACCAAAGCTCAGCTCTCAGCATATCCAGTCACACAAACATGGCTTTTTTCTGACTCGACAGACTCAGGATCAAGGCCGACCTCAGAGCCTCATATAAAAAAAGGCATCAAAAACCAGATCAAATGCATCCACTCTTCTAAACAGGTGTTAGTCTAAGAAGTAAGATGGGCTAAGGGGAAGATTCCTGTTCTGTTAATGAGGATGCTGACATGGCACAGTCAGTGTACCAGAAACTCTGAAAAGGATGATAATTGACAGACTATTGTAATTGCAAGGTGGATAAAAGTCAAACCCTCTACTACAGTAATGCCTAATTTTAAAAAGTGAAAGTATAAAAAGAAAGAAAGGGATCACTAAACATGTCTGGAGGGGAGCACCAAATTATTCTTGGGCACCATAGAACCTGCTCAAGAAAGACTTCAGAAAGGTCACACGAACTGCAGAAGAACCGATTCAACAGGCAGTAGAAGAAGCTGATCAAAGCCAGGACCTGTCCTCGAAAAAGCTGAATTGCGTTTAAAGGAAGAAAATACAAAAGAATGCAAAGTTCACCATTAAAAGTATGCTAAAGAGGATTTAGTGCCTCACAGAAGGCATAAAAAGTAATAAACACACTGGAACAAGAAGCCTGACACTGAGACATCAGAAGAACAGTTGGAATACATGTGCACTTGTTCTTTGCCTCTGTACCTACTGTGGAGGAGTCTCATGAGCTGGTCAACCTAGAATACCCTGTCATGGGGCAAATGCCAGAGAAATTATTCATATCAAAGTGTCAAAAAATATTTTAGAGATAAATCAACATTAGGAAGAGCAGCAAACTGCCAAGAGCCAGTACTAATCATTTAAGAAGGCCTAAGGAACTCAAGGATGAGTGCCAGATCTCATTGCCATATGAATGGAAAATGGCTAACAGGCATAGTCCAAATTTTTAAGATGTTTTTTGGGAATTAAAAATAAATAAATAAAAGTTATCCACATGTTTCTACCACTACCTGCTAGAAAAGATAAGAACAAGCGGACACACGGATGAGTATCACATACCGTGGAAAAGCCAACACAGGCAGAGGGAAGTTGTTCCCCACAAATCTACCAGATTTCTTTGAGGGAGTCAGCAACATTCAGCCCAAGAGAGATCATGCTTCAAATTGACTAAATAACTGTTAAAGTCGGAAGACAGAAAACACACCATAGAAATTAATTATCAGTTTTCTAATTTGAGGGATGTTGTTGACAGAGCCTTTGGCCTGCTGGCAAGCTTCCTCGTAACGCAGCCCAGGATCCCGTTCACCTTCTTTGCCGTGAGTACTGAGTATGTACAGTGAGAGGCTATGGAGAAGGTGAACAGGGGAAGACCATGGAGTTTTCAGACCAAGAAGGTTCCAGGCTCAAAATAAACTTAAGGTACTTCTTCCTATAACCCACAATTAAGTTGTAAAGTATGTTGACATACTATGGATACTATGGATTTTAAATGAATAGATAAAGTTATGAAATAATTAATCATGGGACATTAGCTGCAGAACATAGCAAATATGGCCTACTTTGAAACTGGAGAATATTTGGAGAAGAATCTGATACTGTTCTCTATATGCCTGCTGTTGAACACAGACTGAGACACGGCACTGGATGATAGGAACCTTTAATCTGATGCAGGATGCTTAGAAACCTTTGTGCTCTTAGTATTTACCATTTGTGCCATAAAATTGGTGACTCGCAAGAGCTGGAGCTTGTTGCAGACCTTTCCAGTTCGATTCCAAGCTATTAAGCAAAACCTTTCTTCTGTTACCCCCTGCGTTTTCTTCTCTATCACAAGAGAAATACTTTGTAGCAATAATTAGAAGCTACATTTACTATTTTAAAACCTGATTCTAAAGAAATAATAGGCTTGTTTTCACTAAGGTAGGCTGGCCTGCTACCTTGTGTCACACTAATGGGCACAGCAAAACCTCATCCTACCCAGAACACGAAGGAACAAATTCTCTTTTTTCCAAGACTCTCCACTGGCACAAAACTAGACCAGTTTGTCATAAATCTCTCAAACAGTAACAGGAAAACAGCGTGTGTCAAGAGTTCTGGGAGCTGCTGCAGGAGAGACGCCTGGCAGAAAGAGCTGAAAGAGACACTTTCATACGTCGGAAAAAATATGCTGGCACTTAGCAATCCGTGACTGGGAAGATACCACCCGTCAGCTCCTTTATATCCTGTTCTTTCACATGGTGCATGGATTCGATTACCAGAACATTGGATTGAATTTATAGAGTCCAGGATTTTCAAAGCCACCTGTCATTTGGAAGCATCAAAATCCATCTACATTTCTACAAGAACTGGTGTTTTAGTGAAATGAATGAAGTGCCAACCAATTTAATCTCCAAGCTAAAATGTGAAGATTCCGTGCTTCTTTTTGAGGCGTCATCTGCAGGCAGCGAATAAGAAATATTAACAATAAAATTTTGTGTCAGTTATTGCATTTCACTGGCACTTCAGTGGTGTCTCCATCCACTCAGGATCCAGAGCACTGAGCCCTCCCTGGGTGTGGGCAAATGTAATACAGTTCAGTGGCTGGAGAACAGCATTGAATAACAGAGTTTCATTGGATTCCATTCCTTCTTGAAACTGGATCACTGTGCACTCTGAAACCTAGAAATCTTTTGGAAACTTGACAACCAGGAATACAGGATAAGAGGTAATTAACCCACTCAGCTTCTGCTGAACTGCTCTCTTTGGCTCGGGTACCTCAGTTCTTCATTAAACATCCTTTCTTTAGTGCCAAAGTAAGTCTGGCCTGACTTTTGCACTGAAATCAATCTCCTCTATAACACCAGTCACTGGATTTTCATCAGTTCCTTTCGAGATAGTAATTAAAATGAAAACAACAATCAATTTTGTTTTACATTGATAAGAAACACATCACAAAGCTGACAAGTATTCTGCTAGAATATATTAAACCGGGCAGTTAATTCCATATTTATCTAATTTCATAATAAAAAATCTTTCTGCAAAATTCTAGACTTGCAGATCTCTATTATGCCAGCTGCTGTTAATCAACATGATAACTTCAACACTGCTCAAATGAAGTTGCTGGTTTGCGTGTTATTTTCCATAAAACAATAATGATGAACATCAGTTATATTCCCTTCTCCTAGTTCTCTATTGATATAGTCCTGCTAAATTATTCTATCCAAGATAATTGTCAAGCTGATCTTTTATGGCTAAGAAATATAGGCTTCTAACATGTTCCAGATCAGACCCAAGCAATAATACATATTTTCACTACAAAATTAGATATTTAAACATCCATCCTAGGACTGTCTACCCAAGCCAGAATTTTTACTGACCATACATACAGATGAATGTACATACAGGGTCTCAGCCCAGTTATCTGCTAGAGAAGACTCCACTTGCTGCAAATCTTTTAGTCTGGCTTCCAGACTTGCAGCTATAATCCTTTTTAGCTCATATCCTCCCCTCTCTATAGAAAATGACAGATACATTATTTAATTTAAAGTTTTACAAGCTCTTGTAATAAAAATTGTAAGCTACAGTGTTTACTGTTGAGAAGTTGCTTTTGCATTCTCCTAAGAAATACAATACACTAAATATTAGACACAGTAATTACTTGAAGGGTTTTTTATTTAATATTTAAATTGAAGAATGAAACCATTCTATAAATTGTTACGGAATATCACACAAGATATAGTGCAGGTATGTAACGCTCTCTCTGTACAGCTTAAAGAATAAAAGCAAATAATTCCTGTCTGATGAAACATATCTTTGATACTATTTTCCATTATAGTGACAATCTAGTATTGCAGACATAGATCAGAAATGTATTTTTATGCATATTCAACTATTATGCTCCTAAGTTATCAGTAATTTAAAATGTATTTTCTTCAAAAATACTTCAGTAGCACTCAGTCAACCTAAAATATCACTCTCCAGTGTCAGAACTTTAGTCAATGACCATTTTCACCTGTGTGAAAATAGATATTCCCTTCAAATTCTTACTTTTTTTGTACATAATTCTCAAGCAAAAAAAAAACTTTAAAAAAAATGCTAAAATCATTTCCACGTTTATAAAAAGCCCGTCCTGTACCCTAACCCATGGAGGATCTGAGTGCCTCAGTAATTCTACTCCACAACCACACGAAAGTGTCAGTGAATAAATACCATGTTCTCAGACACTCACCACCGGTGCTGCCGGTTCCGCCAGCTGCCAGAGCCGCCCTTCCCTGCAGGTCTTTCAGATTCAATCCCAAAATTGCAAGAAGCCTCTGGTTTGGTAGCTCCTTTAGTCTGTTATCTGCAACAGATGCAAAATACCAGGCAGTGGTTGGAAAACTACATTTATATATTTCTTTTAAAAATTGAATGCTATCAGATGGATCTTGAACTCAAAAGTTACTTTATACTGGAAATAATATCCATGATATAGTAAAATATTAGCCTATACTGTGAGTAATGTTTAAAAAAAACTTTCAAGCCTTGAAAAGAAAGCGCTGTTTGTGCTCATATTTAAATAGTAGCAAAATTTAAAAGTCTATAAAGAATGAAAAACAATGGCATTTTTATTATCTAGTTAACTCTGCCTTCCTGAATGTGTTATATTTGAGATTTAAGCCCTTCAAAACAAAGATTGTCTTCTTGTTTGTATCACAATGTAACTGTGATCCACATTCCAGCCTCAGGATTGTAATGTCTTATTTTCCCATCTTACACAATAGCAAGAAGGAATTATGGTCAGACATAGCAGGGGGGATGAGTTCCCAACCCTAATTAAGCCAATTGCAAAACTCTCATTAACTGCAGCAGAGCCCACCATAAATCATTGGATACTATGAATCACCTGGGCCCTGAGTGCCACCTGTTCCCCCTCCAAGGGGCTCAGCCACCTGTGGCCAAGGACAACTCTGGTAGGATGCAGGTTGGTGACGTGGGGAGAAGATTATGTTGGAACATGTTGGACGTGTCCTGTGCTCCGGACTGTTAGGTGATCCTGATCACCAGAACCAGCCCAGCGCTGCTTGCCTTGCCCAGCTACTGAGGGATTGTGCCCTCGTCAGTGGAGACACTGACCACAATCATTTGCTGTCACCATCCTCTCCCAGATGGCCTTCCTGTGGGGCAGCCTCTTCTTGCTGCTCCCTGACACACAGAATCTCACTGTCCTTCAGCTCCCACCTTTTCGTTCTCTTTTGGCTTCTTGCTATTTCTGATGCCATTGATTATTCTCACCTCCCTGGCATTTTACACCCACTAGGTTTGAAGATACTTTTTTTTGCTCCAGTTCTTTTCAAGACTGTTCTTTTAGTTCATCTTTGATGCAATATCTTTCCCCACTCTCTCACTATTCCCCAGGGCAGTGTCTATAGCCTTTTGCTCATCTTACTTTATGTTCTCTCTCTAAGCAATTTCAGCAGCTGACACATCTTGGGTTATTATCTCCATGCTGATGACTAACAAATCAAGCTCAGCATCACTAATTGTTCTTCTAGTAACATTCTCCATCCACCCTTCTCTCAAAGATGTAATTCAAGGTTTTATCAGCTTTAACTAGACTTGTGAAAAAGAGCTAATATTTTGCTTTCCAAAAATTTGCTGTATCTTTATTTCCAAAACTAGTTTTCTGGATACTCAGGTGCATGATCTCAGGATACTTTCAAAGTTTTCCCTCACATTGCTCTTAATGAAAGAAACTCCACACACCATTCTGCGATCCTGTTCTACTCATCATCCTCTTTCCCTGTTTCTTCAAACAGAATGGCCTCCTTTCAGTCTTCATAAAATGTTATAAAAGCCCTTTCAATTTGTTCATGTAATACCTTTGCCTAAACACTGTCCCACCTGAATTCTGCCAGCTCCCAGTTCTCCTCGACATCAGATTTACATTTTTCAGTATTGCTTTTAAGTGTCCATGTAACATATAAATCTAAATCCTTAAAAAAATAATAAGAAATTAAACCCTTTATCAGGTAAACTATACCTAGTTACCAAGTAGAAGAAATACCTGAGCTAGCTTTAAACTAGTCAGGTATTGGCAGAAGTCAGTTAGCAGTAGTGAAATACCACTAGCAACACTGGTATCAAGCTGCTTGGCAGGATATATTAGTTCATGCCCAGCTTTATGTATTTCTGAATAAATACCCTTCCCGTTCCCTCATTAAGCTTTATGCTTATTTACTTTTGGTACATTCTGCTAGTATTCCCAGTATTTTTAATTGTTTCACAGTTTGTCATCTATATGCCCAATGACGTAAAGTTGTTTAGCTTATTTGCATTTAAATTCCTCTTAAAATAACTGTATTTTTCATAGTGTCTCCAGTACCTTTCACTAATATTTGTTTCTTCATCTTGAGCCCAGGAGTTGCTAGAGCAGTAACACTTCTTCAATAAGTGCCTATGAGGCGTTAAACAGGGACCTAAATAACAGAATGCAGATCTCTACATCTATTCTGCGTTTACCAGTATTTCTGCCTATTTCACTGTCTTCAAAAGCTTCTTTGTCTTTCAGATCTCTCTTACCTGATGACAGCTTGGCAAGCACACTGCAAATGCTTTCTTCCCTGCATATAAGGATAAAAGCTACTCAGAAAGATGTTCAGCAGACAAAACATCTAAACAGTGTCTAATGATTTTCCTCTAGAAACTGGCACATGGCATACTCTAAAAAAGAGTGAGGTAAGCTTTATATACCCCTAAGAATTAGACTTCAATGCATTACTTGCTGCAGGCCTGTGCATGTACGAGTCCAGATACAGGTATTTCAGCCCATTTTGCAAAGCACATGCGTAGCACAGATGTAGGTAGTTTTGTCCTCACATGAAGAGTTGAGATTTTGCTATATAATATTTTTACCTCATCCTTTATTGTATCATCTTTATTAGCTATTTTAAACAGATAGATGAGGAACTGGCACAAACTTCAGGTTTTACGGAGTTGGTCAACTTTTGGTAACAATTGGGAAAATGAACAAGCAAACAAAACCCAACAAAAAACCGCATACACACACACAAAAAAACCAACCCAGCTTGCTGTGGGCAAACTGTCACCATCGTTACAAAATGTTCTATCTCATTGGGAGTGTGACAAAAGCAAGAAGTTACTTTAGGAAAACACATAGGTCTTAATCTAGGGCACAGAAGCATAGTAACACGTTTTGCTTGAAAACTACGTTCTATATTTAGTACTGTATTTAGTACTCTGATCTTTTTGGTCTATAGTATCTTATATTTAAGTACATAGTACATTACAGCCTTGATTATAATTTATATTAAAGCCACTGGATACTGTTAATGTAATGAAACTTTAAAATGGCTGAAGCACCACGAGTATAAAGCACATTCAGGCTTATGTTTGTTGCTAATCTGAAGATCAAAAAAAGGATTAATAAGTAACATATTTCTGTTGTTATATATTTACCTAAAACCAAACCTTTAAGATTTATTCCTTTATAACAAACTTATTTGCAAGGTGATGATGGGTACCGAACCACGCAAAGGTATCTGGAGACATAAGAATCATTCTCTCTTTTTATAGAAGCAAAAACTGAAGGCTCAGCAGACAGGGATGAACAGGTTTGCAAAGGTTAAGAAGAAAATTAATTGCCAAAACGGCAATATCTGTGCAGCATCTGATCAATGTCCTTTTCTGTCTAAAAAGACTGCAAATACACATGGACAAATTGCATTTCTCTTGGCTAAATATCAAGATGATTTCATGAATTTTTAGAATTTAAAAAAAAATGTGGTTATGTTGCCATGCTTTTTAACACATAAAGAATGAGCACATAAAGCTGACGGTCATGTCAGGAATTGCACCTGAAGCCTTAGTGGGGCCAGGTGTGTCTTATTTCTCTGGATAACCCTGCAAGTTCCAGTATTTATCAGTTAAAGAGGCATCATCCAGTCCAGAGGTGTCAAACGCATTTTCATCGGGGGCCACATCGGCCTCGCAGTTGTCTTCAAAGGGCCGAATGTAATTTTAGGACTGTAGAAATGTACGTATAGTTAATTCAACTTTGAAGGCAAACGTGAGGCCGATGTGGCCCCCAGTGAAAATGTGTTTGACACTCCTGATCTAGTCAGTCAAGGAAGATTGACAGCCACAGAAAATAACCCATAATAATTTGTGGAGTCACTCTGGAAATAATAATTGTCATTATAAGGATCCTACACTGTTATTTGTCTGTATCTAATTAAATCATGGTTATTTTCTACATGTGACGTAGGCTCCTTATTTGACAACTATCACGAAAATATAAGTTTTACTTGTGTAAATACTCCCCATGTATCAAAAATATTTTTAATAGCAGAACACATTAATGCACATAAATTTTCATACAGTATTCATCATATAGTGTGCTTTACAATTATTTTAAATTCATTCTTTCTGCATATCAGCATGATTCAATGTGTTTTATGTGTAATCAACTCAGTCAGAAGTATGTTCACTGGTATAACAAATTCCCAGTCTATCAGGGAGAAATGCTTCTCAGTACCATTAAAACCCTGGATTTGGGAAGCACATTCCATGGTTTCTGGCAATCTTTGGCATGGTGGCACTACTTACAATCAGACATTCTTCTTTCAAAATTAGAGATTTATCTTTAGCATCTACTACTTCTTTTTAGAGCCCATGGAAGCCTTTTTTTCTTCAGGTAAGATGGTTTCCAAAGTTACATTCTAGAATAGCATTACGTTATATTGTTTGTGATTATTACAATAGTGGTCAACTGGTAAATGTTCTTCACATATCCAAATCGTGAATAAAAGCATTCAAACTATAAACTAATAAATTATCTTTAAGAACTAAGAAGTAATTAGTTAATTTACTAAAACTAATCTCTAAACAAATAAATTGAATAATATTTGCCCTTTTTTTCTCATTTTGATTTACTTACCAAATTTACAGAACCTTATCCAGAAACCGAGTTCCATTTTAACTTTTTACCATCAACTTTTTCAAAACTGAGAAGTCTGATGTCAAACCAATGAAATGCTGGCAGTTGATAATTTAAAATAAATTATTCAATATTTGGAAAATTACAGAATATATATAATCTTTCTGTGGGGTCATAGAAGGTACGTATTTTGAACAGCTGAACTATGGGAACAGTACTGGACAAAGAAGAGATGTCTCACACAATAGTGCTGGTTAGACTGTCATATTCTGGTGTGCAAAGGAAAACAGAGATACTAGAGGTTTGGTGTAGGTTACTGTCATTGCCGTCATAGAATCATATTCATCATTTCCATATGGTTAGCAAACATTAAGGTATTTTACTCCAAAATATGTTCTCGATTATATTTCGACACTTTTACAGGATAATCTTATATATTCAGATTCCTATATTAGGTTTTTACCTCCTTGCCTCAGGACACTCTTGTAGACTGCTCTCAAATCAAAATACTGTAATGTAAGCATAATATATTGTAACTGCAGTCTCTGTGCTACTTCTGTCATGTAGAAGAACTGATGAAATCCAAGATAGAAATTATTTTCATGTAAAAGCTCCCAAAAGTCAAACATGCTGTGTTCAACTGCTGAACATTTATGACAGAGTTACCTGCTTCACTGGAGTTTAAGGAAGCAAAACTCATGAATACATTAAAACATGGGAACTAAGAGCGCCCAAGAGCCAATAGATTATTTTGGAAATAAAAGAAACACTTGGTTTCACTTTTTTATCTTGATTCAGTTCCTTTATGCTTATATATTTGTCCTCAAAAACAATGAGAAATATCGAAATGGAACATTTTACAATGCTGCTTATTTCACAGACCTGAAAAAAAAGAATAGGACAGGTAGGAAAATGGAATAATCCCTTCTACTGCAATCAATTTCTCCAAGTTTAAACAGCTGCAATTCAAGTCACAAACAAGCCAGTTTTCTCACTGAATGAAGCTACGCTAAGGGTCAATTGTTAATGTATAGACGGCACTCGCACAGGAGTACTGTAGCAATAAAAAATTATTAAATTAACCTGTTCGGTGTATTAGAGAAAATAATAAGCTCTGTCCTCATTTGCCTCTGTTTCTTCTTCTGAAATATTTTACTACTACATTACATTCACAAAACAGACTTGACAGTTAGAACAGACAAAACACAATGTAACTTTGCAGGTACTATAGTGACCAACATCTTGGAAAATAAATACTTCAGAGCTTTAAGTTATTTCTTCTAATAATCATCTGTTGTTGTTTGGTCTGAGGTTCAATGGTACATTTTATTTGGCATCAAAACTGATTTTTAAACTTCTACCCTACCGCATTCGGAGCCGGTATTCCCTCCAGCACACTACAGCTCACTGCCTTCTCAGTAGTGTTACTGCAATGATGTGTAAGGCTGCAATCTGAAATGACCTACGTTTAAAGGAAAATTTGGCTGGTTCTGCCTTTTATTGCTGCACTGGACTCTGACTAGTCTCCGAGGCACACTGAAAAACCCTAACATCCAGCTTCTTCAGGCTAAAAAACACCAGAAAAATGCATCTTTCTTGCAGCAGCTACACTGAACTAAGTCATTTGATCAGTTTTTCTTGTATTGAGTTTTTTAATCTATTTACTGTAAAACAAAGGGAGTTATCATGGTTGACTTTTAATACTGTATTAGGAAAGAAAAGAAAGAGGGAGAGATGGAAAGAGAGAAAGAGAGAGGGAGGGAGGAAGGAAGGAAGGAAGGAAAGAAGGGAGGAAGGAAAGAAGGGAGGAAGAAAGAGAGGGAGAGAGAAAGAGAGAGAGAGAAAAAAAAGGGGAAAGGAAAGGAAAGGAAAGGAAAGGAAAGGAAAGGAAAGGAAAGGAAAGGAAAGGAAAGGAAAGGAAAGGAAAGGAAAGGAAAGGAAAGGAAAGGAAAGGAAAGGAAAGGAAAGGAAAGGAAAGGAAAGGAAAGGAAAGGAAAGGAAAGGAAAGGAAAGGAAAGGAGGTAAAGATTTACAACTCTTTGGAAAACAACAAGCACAAGTATCCCATCCCATCCCATCCTCCTTCAAAAGCATTATTGTTTTGAAGAATATGAAGGAAACCTGCCTGAAAGCTGGATGGATTTAGAGTTTACATGACTGAAATACAAGGCTTTCTATTTGGATGGAGAGGGAAGAAATAAAACAGCTGCTGAATGCTGACATAGCTCAGAACAATCATTAGAGATGCTGTAAATTATACTGACATAATGTACTTTCATGGCAGAACCTCGAGTACTACTTGTGAGATCTCACCAAAATCATTACCTCTGTATCACAGATTTAATCTGCAGCAAGTAAATGATGATGTTTGTCCATGTTTATAAATATTTTTAATAAATTGACAATAAAAATATTGTATCAATCAGTCCTGTAAAAGTCAAAAAGCTGGAGTATAGATGCAGCACTTTTGTTTTCCTGAGATTCATGGGGTGAATCTTCTTGTCATAGGGGTGAATCTTCTTGTATATTTAAAGACTTGGGTAGTAATTGTTCTAGATGTTTTAAGAAGAAATGTGACAAAGTTGAGAAGAATAATCAGGTCTACTTGCAGTATAAGGGGTTTTAATATTACTGAACAGTTCGAAAATTAATAATATTTTTAAACTAGGATATTGCCCAAAATGAAGCCACACCGCTAATGCAAGAGTCAAGAAGCCCATGGCCATACTCATTTAGAGTATTCTGGTACTATCTTTATCATTCACAGCAAAGAACAAACTGTGGTCCCTGGGCCAACAAAGATTAATCCGTTTAAGCCTGAGTCCTTCGGAGCACACTGGCTGTGTTCATACCTCCTAGGAAAGGGAATACACCCTGTCCCGCCTCACGTAAACATGCACCACATTCACCATTCATTTGCCTCATGCACAACACATGAATATACCAGTGTTTTCAATACAAGGCTTTGTGCTCAGCATGTCCTCAGTGACACCCCTTGCCTATGGACCAGACTTATCCTCCAGAAAGGGCCATCTAAGCCACTACTATGTTGACAGTTAGGGACACCCTGGAAGAACTAGTGCCACTAGAACTGCAGGAATAGGAAGAGATACTTATCAGTGGCATGTTCCAGCACCTTGATTTTCAGGCATCAGGCTGAGCCATGAATGCTATGGTAAGCTTCCTTCTGTTCAGAGAAGCTTTTGAGTCCCAGAATAGTATCTCCTTGCTAACATTATAGTGTGCTGTATCTCAAATGACCCAGCAGCAAGTGTAATTTGGACAAGAGGGAACACTTGCACACAGAGAAGGAAAATCCCGTGAAGCTTCCACAGTCCTTGACTTCCACCAGCAGGCAGCTTACTAGGGCAAGGCCACCAGGCTAGCCAGTGATTTCCCAAACCATCAGGATGTCCAAATCTGCATCCATTAGCAACACCAGTTAGGTTGCATGGCCCTCTCCTCAGTGACACTTGGGTCAAATGCAGAGAGACAGATCCAGATGTCCCTGAAGTCTGAGTCACAGCTTCCGCTGAGAAGCAGCTCACCGTTCATTTGAGCCTGAATTTCCTCAGGATCAACACTGAGCTGGAATTTAATGAACTGACAGGCAAGTTGAAAGATCACCAAGGATTAAAAGGAGATAAACAGGATGCAAATGTGAAACACTCCAGTCTGCCTCACCTCATACAGGAGAATGTAAACCAACACTTTCAGAACAGGATCTCTACGCGCAGACTTGTACTACTGTTGTTATAATACGAGTAGCCCAGGCTTCTGCATGAGCAGAGAACACCGTGATGTCTCCTGTGATCCTCCTCCATTTCAGGACTAGTCCTGCCCAATGAACAGGTCTCAAAGGATAACGCTTAATATTGATAGTGCAATTTATAATGATCATTCCTGAAAAATAAATCTTAACTGTAGATGGAGTTGGACTTTCCATATATTCATCTTGCCTTTAAAAACCAAACAAACAAAAATAAAAAAGGTGAACAAAAAGGAACATACAAAACCTGATTTTCTCTTTGCTCTCGCTGCTGCTGCCCTTTGCTGGATTTTTTTCAAAACAACCAGTTTTACTGACTGAAATAAAGTTTCAATCCTTTTCAATAAACCAAAGCAAGAATTTTTGTGGCATCCATTCTGCTGTACTGTGGCCATAATAAACTGATCCTTGTTAAAATGGGCAAGAATTTTGCAGTCAGGGTCACCTTTTAAGCAATGTGGTGTGAAAGCTGCATTACCTGTCATTCTATTCACTGTGGCTAGAATCAGATGAAAAAAATTATAACATATTTCCCAGGATTAACTAGCTATGTCATCTGTATTTAAGGAAAGATACCAGCCTTCTGGGCCTGAGGTTTCTGGTCTTAAATATTTACAAGTACAAAAAGCCTAAATATGCTTCATACCCACACCAGCCTTGCTATTAACAATCACTGTGTTTTCTAGGTTCTTATCCAATTTAATCACCAATACAGTAATTTATTGTTTCTGATTTGCAGTTTACAGCCCTATGACTTATTCAGAATCCAGATCGCTTACACTCATGTTTGTAAATTAAAAAAAAAATTCTATTAATAAAAATTGAACAGTCTTGTGAAGTAAATACAGTATTAGAACTGTCATTTAAAGTGATATTAAGGTTCTAAGTAATATGCATTCTTAAATCTCTAGTTTATCAAAAGGTTACTATACATACACTTGAGTCTACATGTGCCTCTTTCACTTCAACTTATAAATATTCTCCACTGTGCTTGTAATCTGTAAGAAAGTTAATATTATTAGTAACTACAGTAAAAGAAAAAGCTCTTTGTATTGTGTGTAAGTTGCAAGGTTTTAGTAGGGGCAGCGGGGGCGCAGGGGGCTGCAGCGGTGGCCTCTGTGGAAGGAGATTGGGGGATGCTCCGCTGGACACAGCTGGTTCCATCAGCTCCATAACGGAGCCACCACAGGCCAAAGCTGAGCCAAATCAAAGGAGTTTGTGGTGTTTCTGAAAACAAGAGGACAGAAGCCCGATGTGACCGTACAAGTTAAAGAACACAACCATTACAGAAAATACATATCATTACTAGTTAAAAGTCAACTGATTAATAGTTGTGTCTAAAAAATATTCTTTTGCTTAAAGGCAAATAGTTAATTTACAGTAAAACATAATTGGTACATGACATTCAACATATCTGGTTGTTGAACTAGCAATAAGCATATAATTACACACTACTATATCATTTGCTGCTCTAGTGAAAAGCTACAAGGACAAAAACCTTAAGCTGTTAGTGAAGAATTTTAAAAGCATTGAACAACATACAATAATTGCTTTCAGAGCAATTATGATAAATTGTTCTGAGAAAACACTGATCAAAAACTGATTAGTAATCAAAGGCTTGTGTAATCTGGGTCATGATATTTTAATTGGGTCAACAGACTCCCGAAAGTCTTGTGAACTTCATGGAATTTTTCCAAGTATAAAATAATGATCGTTTAATCAAATTCAATTTTTGTTTTTTTCCAATATAAAGACATATTTTATTTAATTGGCATTATTATGGTATGATCATCTGGTGTTCTGCTATTAACAAAAAAGCCTTTCCTATGTCCTTGCATTTATACAATCAAAATGAAAGGAGCCTTTTAGCTTAAACTAAAGAATATAAATGAGAAAGCATTTTTTGTTGATCTGGTAATAAAAGGATAAGAAGTTTTTTAAATGGAGAAAGAAAAAACACAGGAAAAATTTGACTGTGAGTTGTAAAGGTAGCATTTTTCACTATTGGTAAGTGAAGTATTACCCTGAAAGCAGCCAATATCTATCGTCAGCTGGTTTTGTTCCAAAAGACAGTTACAATAGACCTAGTTTAAATTACAGATATGCCAGCTACATGCTTTCAGGTTCAAGGCATGAAGTAATTAGGCCTCTATGCCCTGAAACAACTCTAGACAGTTCTCAGCTACCACCTGAGGCATGAAAAACACATGGTCAGGATTCAGATCAATTCATCAGCCTACCTGGATAAGGTTCATTTTTCTTAACTGAAATTGCAAGGGCTAGGGTAGTTATTTTAGAGTCTCTGTTGAAGGCAAAAAGCCAGACAGAAAGCAAAAGGCAAAGCTCACTAGGGTAAGTGAACAAAGAAATGTGTTTCTATTATGTTGAGGGAGACAGGAGTACATATTTCTGTAAACAAACAAGATTACAATGAAACTATAACTTAATAGTACTGATTTGTGAGAAGACAGGGAGATCTGAGGAAAGCTAAGGACACAATAAGGACACTAATTTTCTTATTATTTTCAGTATGTAAGCAGTTCCCGGAAGAGTACCAGAAGCCCAAACTGCTTTGGTAAAGCAGACTCACACAGCCAGTAACATTTTCATTCTGTTCTTTCAATAATTGTCCAAAGCAGAAGTTTAAAACAAACAAACAAAACCCCGTACCCACACAGCAGTTAAAGAAAACTACGTAGAAAAGGAAGGAGAACCAGGGAAGGAAAGATGTGAGTATAATCACAGCTCCTCCAGTAAGAGCTGCTGTTCTGTGCCACCACCAAGGTGCTCCAGGGAGCTGTAAGGGTGTTTCAGCTGTGACTGCCTGAAACACCGAATGCACCAGCAAAGTCCCATTAGAAAAGGCAACAAAACTAGCTCTAATCCACAACATTACTGCAGGTTTTGCCAGTTCGGTCATGGACAAATCCTTTTATTTTCATTTTGCTTTCATTCAAACCTGCACAAGGATATATATATTCTCAGATGTACCTGAGGGCTATTGAAAAACCAAGAAACTTTCATCCCCACACACACTATTGAGGCTGAGAGCAATAATTATGTAAATTCTCTTATTCCCCCAAAGTGTCAATGTGACATTGCCTATTTCTGGTAACAAACATGAGGACCAACAGCATGAGGCTGGATGAGTAGACCTAGTTAATATTAGTGTACCAAACCAATTTAAAAGCAGCATTTAGACACCCCAAATTACTTTCAGGTAAATGCATGTACTTCCCACATATGAGAAAACTCAAATTATTCCAAGTTTATTTTTCTTAGCAGCTCTCAGCACGTTCTTCTCTTGCCTTAGGCCAACCTAAACAACACAGAACCAGCTGTATCTCCTTTTCTCTTCCAGGTCATTTCCAATATGAGGAAGGCGGGTGATATAACCTACTGCATTTTCCACAGCTTCTTCTGGCTGTCTCAGATGGAGTATAACATTACCCCCACTGTGTAGTTTCTCACTAGAATAAAACAAGCTGTGAAAAGCCACAGGCCATTACCATTAAACCTGCTGCTTACATACAATTTACCCAGAGAGCGAATGGCCAATACAGCAAGTATTAGTGAAAATGGGGTAGGAATTTAGATCAGAATAGGAATTGAAGAGGTTAGAACCAACCTAAACATAAGATTTCAAATCAACTGAGCAAGCCAAAATGAGATCATAACTGCTATAATGTATGTGATCACTGCTATGCTTGGTCTTTAATAACTGCTAGCAGCAAACAACCAAGGAAGAGTACAGAACTGGTAAATATAGAATTTATTCTGACTCATATCTCCACCTCCTGGCAAACATAAACAAAAAATTATGCCAAGACCACTGCAGTCCACTTGTCCTCCATCCATGTCCATCTCCAACCCCATCTCGCTACTGATACCCCACAGAAACCACTAGAAGAGGCCGATCAATTGTGGGTGCCCATGTGGCAAGTACCTACACCTGAGCTAGTGACACTGGATTCCTTTTCAGTCAACAGAAATCCAGACAGTCCAGACAGTGCATAGAAATCAGCCTCCAAGAGAAAAAACACCTGCATTTAGTTGTATGAGTTAATTTCTAAGGCTCCCTATAAATATAATGAAAAGAGATATGTTTGGTACATATTCTTACAGTTAACTGGCACATTTTTGGTCTGAATTGTAAGGGACTTTAAGCAAAAATTACATGGGGAAAATCTAATGAAGGGATATTTCACTATTTCAACACAAACTGATGTCTCTTTTCGATGTTTCCTAGCACCGCCTGGTTAGATTCATGCTGCTGAAAAGTTACACCCAGCTCTCTGAAAAGTTAAACCCAAATCACTGTGAGCAATGGGATATTGTGGTATTACTTTTAAAATGCATAAAAATACAAAGAAAACAGATAAGTAAGAAACTGTAGCATTTACTTTTAAGAGTATGTATTACTTGGTTTGTAGTAAGAATGTATCTGTAATACTTGAATACAAAAGACAAAAACATAAAACATTTTTATGTATATTTAAAAAGCACAGAATACAGAATGTTATGTACTTTTATGCAGGTTCCAAATAACTTTCAGCATGTTTAAAAGCAAAATCTTCTACAGCACTACGTTAGAAAATAACGCTATTTTCTGTTTTTTCACAAGCATGCTCCAGACCTGGCACCAAATACCTACCTATTCAGAGCACTGTATTCCCCGGGCAATGAACAACGTGCCTCCTCAGTGCTCTGCCTCACCCATTCCGAAGAAACAGGTCAGGACTGAGAGAGGTTCCTGCTCCCTCTCACAGCAACACCTGCAGCAGGGAAGTTTCTGGAGCATTTCAGTTGCTTCTTCTCAGACCCAAAAATCCAAGAAGATCTGCATGATGCTTTTTGTTTGGGCCACCTGACAGGGGACAGGTTTTGGGCACAGATGATATGGTGACCATAGGAGCACCCACCAGCCTTTCAGCAATTTCTTTCCCAAGTCTCCTGGTCAGGATCCCACACATAATTTTGTAATTTGCTGGTAGGGACCATATTGTCCCAATGTCTGTACAGCACCCAGAGCCCCAAAGCCCTCCATGTAAGGGTTAGACACAAAGTGTCACGGAAGAAATAACTGCAGTGCTAACTAGGATGGCCAGGGAACCTGCAAAAGGAGATTCCTTTCTGGAGGATGTGCCTACTTATGAGGTAAAACAAAACAGCTTTTAACAAAGCAGAGCTAAAATAATGATATTTGATGTGTGTTGTGCTGTATGTGCAGTTCGTGTGGTGCCACAAAATACTGGTCGCCCAGGCATTATGGTGCAGTGCTCATTAGGTGTTTAGCACCATGCGTGTATGTTCAGCCACAAGGCAGCAGGACCGTGGGTGCTTCAGACAATCCCAGCTGAGGCCACACCATTGAGAAATGAATGATGTACGATGTCAAAAAGTTAATAAGTAATTTAAAGTTTTTACTGTTACTGGAGCTTCAGGCTTTAATTAAAATAATCGATGATCAAAGCGTGACTGTACATTGCTTTTAACACGAATACTGTCAGTTTTCACACAGGCAACAGGTGGTGTATTAATGTTGCATACCAACAAGAACCAGAATTTGTCCTCTCAGGCAGGAGAAAATGAAATCTTCTCTCTGTGAGAAAAGGTTGGGGTTTTTTTCAATACATTGGACTTCATAAATACATAAAGCCCCAAAGAGAATTCTATCTTAAAATGTGGAGGAGATGGAGCATGATAAGGACACAATGAAATTTTTTTAAGAGAAAATTCTCCAGTTACAGCCAACCTACTTAGATCAAATACAAACTCAAGGTGAAGCTTAAGGCACAACAATATAGTGAAATAATTTTTAATGGAAAATTCAAATAGCGTTCCTTGACATGCACACGTTATTTTAATTAGAATGCCCAGAACCAGTGAGAGGGGAATTATCCCTGAATAAACAGAAACCTCATTCCTGTCATAATGTCCATAATGAAACAGAGTAACGTTTACACCATAAATTGTGTTTTACAACAAAAGTAAATAAAAGCGGCTAATGATTTTAAAATATGAAAATACAGAAACTCCCAGCAACTGCATGTTTGTTTTATCCATTCTCACTTCATTATACTATATATTTTCAAGACACAAATCATGTAACCAGACAAATAGATGAATGTGATGACTCACTTTAAGAAAGGTAGTTGCTGAACAGCTTGTAAAAAACCATGAACTATGTATTCTTATTTAATAATTAATACAATGAGAAGCATAGTCCTGAGCAGACTACTAGACTAAACTATTAGTATTGAACTTGCATATAAACTGTATTTGAATGTTTATTGTGGCATGGTCAAGTACTTGCAGGTTAGGAAACACCATAACTAAGTTTGTACATATAACTTTAATTGCAGTCTCTCTGTGCTTTATACATCTTAAGGTCTTATGGAAAAATTAATATGTTATCATGTACTTGAAATGTCTTCACTTTATAATACGGGAATCCCTAAACCAGTAGCTATTGATAATTTAATTATTTTCAAATTCTTGAATTCACAGAGTCTGAACAATACTGAACCGTTCAAATTGGCATCCAAGAACACTGCCCAGTAACTCATTGCTGTCTTCTACATAGAGAGATTGGAAGAGAGGTCACATACCTTTTCATTGTTTTCAAAGCTATTTCATGATGGCAGATGCACGCATTGACTCCAAGAATTATGGATTAATTCCAGAATCTCAGAGGAGTTTAGAAACAAAACCATTCTGGTTTTGTTTTCTCCTTCTAATCTAGTTCTGTTTGTCTTCTTTAATATGCAGCTGCCCAGCAGACTTGTGTTCCAGTCAGACTCATATGCAAGCTCTCCACACATTATTGGTTGAACAAGGAAAACCTCAGACATTACCCACAGTCTTAGTTTTAGCACCAGAGTAACTTTCAGTACTGTAACAGAAATATTAGACATTCTGCTGAGCTCTGGAATCCCCAGACTAAACTACTTTGTCAGCCAGCAGGGAGCAGAGCTATAGCAACAGCTGTACAGATCCGATGACAGCACTACCTACAAGATGCAGCAAAATTAGAATCTAAATAACATATAGGAGCTATGAGGCAATGGAGAACTCTATACAGAGATAAAGTCTTTCAAAAAATTATAAACCATACAAGGTTTGCATGTAGAAGTAAAAACAATAACATTGAATAGTTTATAGGTAAAATTAATCTATTAGTATTTACCAAACAGATGGAAAATGTTTTTCCAGGGTTTATTTGGCCAAAATTTGATGGCAGTCATAAAAATAGCAGATTCACGTCACTAATATCAGAGAGGTTCTGCTGCCAAATTCCAAGTCCCTCCTCCAAAATGTGGCAATACCAGACCTGATAGTTCTAAAACCCCAGTACTAGGGAAATCAAATGTGAGAAACATGATCCTTTCATAAGGGCTCCCAAGATGATCCTGGGAACTCTAAACCACTAAGGCTGACCTTCATATTGGGAAACTGGGAGAAACTATTATAGACATAATATTGAAGTACAAGTGGATAAACATTCTATACCTAGGGAGGAGTCACCATCACTTCTGTAAGTATAAAATAATGCACATGGGAAAAATAAAATGCAATTACATACATATATAAATGGATTCTAAGTTACTATTAATTCCACCTCCCTTTCCTGAAAAAATGGAAGTTATGGTGGTTAGCTATCCAAAGAGAACTCTTAGTTAGTACTAAGTAAATAAAGTTAAAAACATACCGGAATACGAAAATAAAAATAAACAGAGGATAATAAGGAAAGAAAACTAAAATTCAGAAGAAAACATCATTGTCCTGCTGTATGCATGGACGGTATGCTCACATCTTGACTCCAACTACCTCTGACAGCCCTACCTCAGAACAAATAAAACAATAGAAAAGGTGCAGAGAAAAGTGACAAAAATAACAAGAGGCATTGAACTGCTTCACTTCAAGCCAAAAACTTGTTTGTAGTTTCCTCCAAAATACAACAGAATTCTTTTTATCCAACAGACAAAATAAAGGTATAAAATTAAGAGTGATTGGGCAATATGACTTGGAAACTATTATTCAACATTTCTGAAATAAGATAAATGGGGCATCATGTTAGAAAATCAATCTTTCATTTACCAATTAAGTTGAGCTTGAAATCATTAGATATTACAGAAACTAAAAATATGAATGGCTTTTAAAACTACTGCACAAATTCAGGGAGTGTATGTGCATTGGTAGCTAATGAGCATTGTGAACCAGATGCAAAAACCACCTTCAGAAATCGCCAACTCGGCCCGGTCGGGAGCCAGCGTGTGCTCAGGCAGGGTCACCCTGTGTCTCACCTCTTGCCGCTGCTCCTCACAGGTACCTGCTGGCCGGAGCAGCACCAGCCTGACATTTCATTTCGCTCTCTGCCTGTTCTCACTTTCTTACGTTACTGAGTGATATTAGCACAGCAAGCCTGTGCCAGATAAACAAGAGAGAGCATTCCCCGATCTGCATGTGGCCTAGATTCCTGTGCTTTCTTCAGTTTCTGCTAATTGTATCCTTGCTGTTTTCACACCAAAGAAAATATTTCACTGATATCATGAAAACTCTTTCCCCAGCCACTCCAAACTACCAATTTATGGAGATGCTGTATTCTCCAACACATGTTTAAATTCTAATTTGTTATTCTATGTTATTTAAAATAATAATTAGTTGAAATACTAATATTAGCTTTGTCAGAAAATATGTTTTACTTTTTAAAGTAATGGAACTAATCTTCTCACTGATTTCTCCAATTCCACAAATGGGGTGAAGTGCATATGAGAAAGCATCGATTTTATGCAAACCCTTTGGTAGATCAGGATACAATCCTAACTAGGCAAATGAACTGCTAATGTGGTGATGGAGACAGAAAAAAGATATCCCCCCAAGCTGACAGTACTTTGTTAAAAAAAACAATGTAAGTAATAAACACTTGACATTCTGAAAGTAGCACAGTGATGGAAACCAAGTCTCCACTGTAGAAATTCTTTGTGCATTTATTTTTTTAAGATTTTCTTCAATTAAGGTATTAATATGAAGTCTGTTTTAATGGAACTAGCAAGAATTGAATATGTTACATACATGCACATCAGTCTAGGAGCTCACAAAACTCTCTGGTTAGACATTTGAATTATGCATGTAGAAGTAAACTGTCATAAACACCGTTTCTTCTTCTGTCAAATATTAACCAAACTGGCCAGCAGGTTCAAAAATTGTGACAGATGAACTTCAATACATGATTGTACAAACTTAATTTCCTCACGAAACATGCTACAAAGCCCTGTGAGAACTTTTAAGGTGAGACATATAGAGAAGGAAAGGAATTCTGGACGGCACTGTAATGGAGATGAGCCCAAAGAAAGAGAAAAAGAAGACAGAATGGATTGAGTAAAGAACAATGCCACAGAAGTGTTTAGAGAAAGTATTTAACTCCAATGGATGTTTCAAAGTGGCATTACTTTGAATGGGGTAGAAGTTTTGCTGAAATAGGACACTTCTAACATCCAGTGAAAGTATCAAACACTGTTGTTCATTTAGGAAGCACCACGTACAATGATGAATCAATGGTTTGAAGTATACGTCAGATGCTGTCCAAATATCCGTCAGGTTCAAGACAGAAGGCCTCTGTAAGCACAGACACACAAGAAAGCTTAAAAAAGAATCATCCTGCATTTACCTGAGCCCCTTACTAATGATACTTTAACACACTTGTACACTGCATTAGATCTCTTCAGTTTGATGTTTTTGACAAGTAAATCAGAAAATAATGAGGTTCTTCATGTCTGTACTGGTCTGGATGGCTGCAAAAGGGCTGAAAAATTGCTCTTTATTTACGACTTTTTTATTTTAAATTGTATCATTAGAGAAAAAGAGCATATTCTTAGCAATTTTACATCCAGGTATATCAATAAAGAAGTATCTCAGTGAGAAAATAGTCATAAATTAATGTCATATTGTGACAACTTGATCTGCAGGTCCAGAGTTTTCCAAAGTATTCACTGAACTTGTTGCTGCAACGAACTTGACCTGAAAGCAAGTGTTGACTTAAGGTATTGAAACTGTAAACAATTAGGATACTGTACAAAATTCATTAAGTACTCTTAGACTAAATGTAGTTAATCTTTCATTAATTACATAAGTATATTATTTACGTACTACTAGGATCTAATATACTTACACAAAGGACTCTACCTAAAATCTTCTAAGGCAAGTATACAGAATAAAAGTGTTAATGAACTGTTGAGCATTATTAATCTGAAGTGTTCAGAAGGGGAAACAAATTAGTTTACAGGCAAAATCACACACAAATAAAGCCCCAATAGTAAAACTGTACCAAAAAATGATAATGTGTTCCAGAATACTTAATCTAATCTAATATGTCCAAAGAGGGATTTACATTTTTACTATGGGTTTTAAGGCGTGTAATAAAAGAATATTTTTAAGATTTCTAGACAGGAAACCCTTTACTCACAGACCTTTTAAAGCATCTGATTCTTCTTCCATTTTTTATTTAACTCCAAGAGAATTATTGCTACAAAACTTAGCCATGTTCATTCCTTCTTCCTTTCTTTTCAAGATGTTAAACTATTAATATTGTAATAATAAAGTCCACTTGATTTTATGTTGGCTCAATAGTCTCCCAAGTCTATTTGGTGTGTTGTTTGATAAATGAGGAAAGTCACGGAAGTGTGAGCAGGTTAACTAGTGATTGATCAAACAGTATCCAGTGAGTAATGAGAAAAATGTGTTAAGAGTGGGGAGAGGGACTTTTGGCTCAGAACAGTAAATGAGACTAAACCAAAGTAAACCCAGCTAAGCTGCTTTTTTTCATTGTGACAGGAACATTTATAACTATCCTGACAAATTTCTTAAGTCTAACTGAAATAAAGGTCCATGCTGAAGCTTTACAAAAAGCAACCAAGAAGAGTATTTGGGAGCTGAGCTCTATCTTGTGTAGAATAATTGAGTTCAACTCAGTTGCAAGTTCATAGCACTTGTGAAGTACTTTTTGCATAAAAGTATTACGAGTTTTATAAAGTACTTCAAAGCAATATTAACTGCTTTAGTTCATCGTCTGCTTTATCACTTTACGACAATTACGAAAACATATAAACCATGGTGAAACTACCCAATATTTTCATGCAAAGCTTCATCATAGTTGTTTCTTCATGTCTAAACAAAAACTGCTGCATCTCTACTTGCATCAATTCATGTAACTTGTTGGCTAACAGTAGACACTAAAGCCTTGCTGCTGTTTCTCCTAGTACTTCTCCTAACCACACAAGTTACCACTCTGTACATAAGCGTTCTGGCATTAGTTAGTGCTGGATGTCTCATGTGGCAAATATATAGAGGTTACTTCACTGTTTTTTAACTTTTTTTCTTTTTTTCAAATCAAGTAACTGTAGTATGCACCTGGGTGCCATCATCCACTTCCACACAGCTGCAAGGCTCTCATATGGAAGTTTTCTTTATCATTCACATTTGAAATTATGCTACTGTGTGCTGCTAAATAGGGGAGAGTGGATATCAGAACCTGAGAGAAAGAGAAAGTTCCAGTCCAGTTACAACTCAATGGTCAATACATTGGTGTGGTGATTACATCAGCCACTGTGGAAACAGGGATGGGGACTGGAAGTTTCAATGCTGTTACTCATTGGTTCACATGTTGTACCAGGGAACATTTGTACAGGCGATGGGCTGCAGCACTCGTAGCAGCTTCAGAAAATCTGAAGTTACTATGATGTAAGTCAAAAGAGTACAGAAATTAAGTCAGAAGGGAATATTTCACCAGTCAATACTGGAATTAAAAGTTTTGGTACATGATTTCATTATAGGCTGAGTCAAAAATCATTTTTTTGAGACTGAAGATATACCAGTGCCTTATGAAATAAGACCATGTTCCAATGCTCCAGCCATTCTCCCAGTCACTGTCCTTGATATCAAAGTGTTCTTCAGCAGCCATGGTTAGTCTTGGTGCCAAGCCAGTACTGCATGGATGGAAAAGAAAAGAACCTAGAACAAGAAAAAAGAAATGTTACAAAAAGTGGGACATAACCCAAAGTCAGAGTTTTTATTCTTGAACAATGGGGTCCTTTTGTTATGGCTAGCTGCCAAAAAAAGACTGGAAAAATGAGGATATTATTAGTAATTTAATCAAGGGTGTTCTGCTGTGTGAAACCTACTGATTACACCAAGGATGCATTGGGGCCAGAAAATACTAAACTACATGTTAGAGGACATACTCTGCAATCACAGGTTTCATTGTTGTTTTTGATTAATAAGACATGATATAATTTCAGTTTAGGTGATACTATTTTCCTATTGTTTTACAAGACAGATATTTAAAAGAGTTTGTAGCAGGTACTACTCTACTGTCTAGAACCAGTCCTTGACAATGTGAAAACACATGTAGAACTGAATAATGACTTTAAAGCTATTAGGCAACAAAAACATCTAGAACATATGTAATGCCTTATCATTTTAAAAGAATCATTGGGTTAAAAGCAAAGGTTACTCAGACATATTTTGGCAAAAATTCTCCAGGTAGATTCTTGAGATGGTTTTGTGCATTTATGCATGCCTACACACATGGAAGAATTTTTAGCTTGTTTTTTAACAGAGCTAATGATTTAAGAGTCTGTAGCAGAGTTAACACATATATAGCATGGTATCCGTTTTAAATCTCCTAAGACCAGATGACAAAGACCTAGTTGAAGACTTTTTAAAACAAAATAAACCACAAAAACTAGTGCTGCAGAATTACTTTTGCTTGGATTTTTGTCGTGATATTTTAGAAGATGATGTTCTTGGGCCTTTCCTTAGGCTGCCAGCACTATTCCTCACTTCCATGATTTGAATTGCATGAAAAGCTTTATAAGACTTACTTTGGTTTTTGTTTTTGTCTTTCCATTAAACCTAGTAGTCACAAAGAAAATTTTGTCCCTTAAATAAACTAATTTCCCTTCAAGTTTTGGTGTAGCTATGGAGAAACAGCACTTACAAAACGTCTGAGAATTGGCCTTTTAAACAACGAACTAAGAGGAAACCTGCAACATGTAAAAATATAAATAGAAGTTCCAAACTAAAGACATCAAAATTCAGTTCTTTCTGAGCTGCTCTCAAAGCAAAACTTGAGCTGAAGGGGAATTATGACTGCCAAGGCCCAGTTCAGACAAAGGATTAAGTTACAGCAGCGTCAGAGCTGCTCCAGCTGTTTGGTAAAGATTGCCATTATGCTTTTGTGCCATCCAGGGATCACTGGAGTGCAATCCCCAGGGGCACGCTCCCATAAATTCAGGGCCTGGAAAGTCGTGGTTCTATTTCCTATGAGCCTCAGCTATGAGTCTGGACAGCAATCACATCTACTTTTCTTCCCCTTACTCTAGTGTTACACAGAGAACGAGATGGGAACCAAGACTGGACCAAAAATACATTGTTGATGCAAGGAATATCATTAGTTACTGTTTGAGAGCTGTGATCTCTGTACTCAAGAATAAATGAGAATCCTTCAGAGTTAGGCCGAAAGAAGACACTACTACTTATCTTCCCTCCCCACAACCTGAAGCTCTGAACACAACATTATCCTACACTTCAGGCTTTCAAATCTGTGAAATACAATTCAAAAATTCTAGTAGGCTGTAAGTCTTATCAACAGAAGAAAAAGACAAAAAGGTACAGGCATAGTGTTGCAAATGGTAAGAAATGGAAAACTCTTATGGGGAAGGAACAGAAGACACACAGTGCCTCTGCGATAGGGAGAAAAACAACAATGAAAGTCATGCCAGAAAAAGTAAAATAAAGAGTTGTGCAAAAGATGAAAAGAATGGCAAAGCTTCTATCACGGTTTAATCCAAGCTAGCAATACAACCACGACAGCCACACACTCGCCCCCTCCTCCACACCCCCCAATGGGGGAGAGAATCAAAAGGGAAGGGAGAAACTTGGATTGAGATAAACACAGTTCAATAAAATAACAAAATACTAATACACTACTGGTATCTATATCTATAATAGAAGTAGAAGATACTAAAGGCAATTCCTCACAAACTCCATCCACAACTGAGCAGCCAGTCCCAGCAAAGCAGCACCCGGTCCCTAGCAGTGGAAAAAGAGAAAAAAGTCAAAAAGGCTCTGAGGCCCCTGCAAAACGGCAAGAGCCGGACTAAACGTCCTGCACCAAAGACTCCCCCACCTCCGACAAAAAGAGCAAAGAGAAGAAAAACAACGTGCACAAGAGAAAGCGCCTGAGAATCCAGAAGAAAAGAGACAACTGGAAGATCCCAACTCTTAAATCAGGAGCATGACGCTAATGGGATGGAATACTCTCATCAATCAGTCTGGATGTCAGCCAAGCTCTGTGCCCCTTTCCTCAATGCCTCACACCTGTAAGCAAGGTGCTCAGAATGTCCTTGGCTCTCAAACCAGAGCAATTAAAAACATTAGCTCTGTGCTGGGGTATTATCTTTTGTTGTCAAACTAAGTCCAAATAATGAGCATGCTAGCTACGGGAAAGAAAGGTTTCTAACTGCACAAAGAAAATTAACCCATTTCAGTCAAACCAGCACAGCTTCATACAAGAGCATGCCAGGCACACAGCAGCCCTGAGAAGGACTAAGAACACAAAGAGAATCTGGCTGGCAACAGAAGGATGTGAGGCACTGTCGGAGAGATAAGGGACACCTGCATCAACTGATGGATAACAAATGGAGGAATGAGTACCAAAGAGCATGGGTACCTCAGGCATGGGAAAAGGTTTGGAAGTTTCCTGAGATAAATAAATACGGAACTCAGCTGAACGAGTACTGGAGAGATGTAATCAGCCCTCTGCTTTGCCCTGAGCACACTGAGGCAGACCACCTTAAAGAAATTTTGCCAGGCTAGAGTCAGGAATGGAGACAGGATCGCAGTGAAGGTAATCCAGGATTAGAAACCAGTGGATGAACTAGTCCAAGGAGCAAGGTAAGTACGTAGTTTATGGCAAGATCAAAAGTCAGGAAAGAAAGGAGTCCCCGGTATACAGTACAGCAGTGGAGCATGTCACAGAATCATAGAACAGTCCAGGTTGGAAGAGACCTTGAAAGATCATCTGGTGCAACCTTTCATGGGAAAGGGAGCCTAGATGAGATTATCTAGCACCCTGTCCAATCACATCTTGAAAAATTCCAGTGACAGGGACTCTACCATGTCCCTGGAGAGGCTGTTTGGGTGAATGATTGTTGTCACTGCAAAAAAAATATTTCTTTTAACAAGATGAAACCTCTCCTGGAGCAACTTGTACCCGTTTCCCAATGTCTTCCCATGTGGCACCCTGTGAAGAGAGAGCCTCCATCCTCTTTGTAGCCACCCTTTAAATACTACAATACAGTTATGAGGTTCCCTGAGCCTTTTTTTTTCTCCAAGGAGAAAATATTTAACTCCTCTTTCCTCATAAGGAAGGCTCTGCAAATTACAGCAGCAAATAAAAAAAAATCTGCAAACACCTTTTAAACTATGAACAATTGGGAATAATGCAACATTTTTCAAACTGAACTACTAGCTCTTCCAGGTTTCAATAGTATTCAATCACAAGTAATAAGCCTCTCTTTTCAGAAAACGTATGTTCTTAAAAATACACATTTTGATTCTCAAAAATTAATCAATTATAAGCTAAATAATTTTAGGGAAAGTTGCATCAGGAGGACTGTTAGTGGCTATTTATAAGGTAAGAGCTAAAGTTCTGTCATCACAAAGGAAAGTCCTTGCTAGTTTTAAAAATTAAGAGGAACCCAAAACTAAATAAGCAGCTATGAAAATGAAATATATATTCATAAACAGTTACATTCTCCTTTCTTCCATTTGTGGACTGATAGCATACCTATTTCAAGTCGGCCTGTGTAGGTAATGCAAAACTAAATTTGTTCTGCCTTATACTAGACTGCGAGGCACGTTTCTATAAGGTGTATGGATCCGTGTTACAAGTGTGGCTCATCACCTGCAGCTGTGCCATTTACAAACCACCGACAAACATTTGCTTTAAGATTTTTGTGTAACAGCCTCAGCCTTGGATGCCATACACATTCCCCATTTTTGCTCAGACCAAAAGGACTCTAGCAATGCTTCTTGGAATTTACTGTGTAAATAAGGTATTGTGATCCAGCTGGCAATCCATGTACTAGATCTAGCCTGCAGAATATTTCCTTTTGATTTGATATTTTTTCTTTGTGGAAACTATGGAGTATTTTTTTGACAGAAGAGAAAGACTCTTCTTGCCCCTTGCTAAGAAAAGCTGCTACCGTTAGGTCCATGTGAGTGGAAGGCGGAGGGCAAGGAGCTCATTTCTTACTGTACCTGAGCAGCACAGCAATGAATGTTGGTATTTTCTCTGCAGCACACGTAGGGAGGGCAAAATTGGGACCAGTGTAATGGAAGATATAGGAGACATTACATGAAAAGGCTGCAGCTGTGCAACATGGTATGTCTATTAATATACACTTCCTCTTGCTGATTGATTATGTTTATAATCAACAAGCTAATTAAGTTGCGTCAGCTTAGTTTTCGGAGTTTTTTCTAACTTTAATAAAAAGGCTAATAGTAACCACATTGTTTAACATTAAAAATAGGGAAACTGCCAATAAATATATACTATAAGTCAGAGGCTCTAGAAAAGGATGTGAAAAAGGAAAGAATATTTGATCAGCAAAATTAGGGATACAAGAAGGGATTTAAGAAAATTTAGGTGAAAAATAAATAGGTTGCAACTATTGTATTTGTCCCTGAGTGGTCTGAAATGCTACAGCTGAAAATAACAATGCAGAAGAGTAGATATGTCAAATAGGCAATTTCATATTTGAGAATATGATGAGCGATGTAGTAATACCAGAGGATATATATGAGCTACTTTATTTTCCAACAGCAATTGATAACGGTATGAAAAAAAAGCCACTGTATTGTGATATCTTAAAATAAACAATGCCTCATCATTTGCATCCTGGAATTTCAGATGAGCTGACCAAAGAATGCACTGAGCTTGCTGACCAGAGTTTATACTGCCTGATTCTAGTTACTCAGTGAAAGGTATCCAAATTGAAATGGTATCATCTATAACAAGGGTAAACTTACTTAATGAGAAAAAATCAGAAGAAAATGAAGCTTTTGTGCCTGTAGTTCATAGTCTTGCTGAATCTGGAATTGTAAAGGACTTTGGTTCAGCTGTCTCCGACCTACAGGTCCTCAAAGTCACATGTAACTTCAGGCTTTTCTTAAATCCCCCTTGAGATACTCTTCCTATGCTCATCAAGCTTCTGCTGACTAAACCAGCTTCCATTCAGTATGTCACCAGCATAAGAACATTTCGAAAAAGAAAACTGAATTGTGACAGCATTGTCTGTGCCATACAGATGGTGCATTTGTTTGCAGCAGCAGTAAAAGTGAGCACCACAAGTGACTCTGAGCAGTTCTGAGATGTTTTCAACAGAGTCCCTTTATTCTGAATGACAAACGTGAATTCAGAAAAGAACAGATAAAATCTGCTGAACACATAAACCAGTCAACAGGCAAGTCAGCGGAACACAGATGGACTGCAGCTATTATTCACCTTATCTGAATCCGCGGCATTTCTGCTGTAATTTCCTAGGTGTAATAAATCATACGGAAAAATGGTCTCCAATAGTAGACCACCTAATAAAATCCATAAGGGATCAGCTTAATTTGCAGAAGATGAAAGCTTGAGAAAACAATAGAACATATTTAATAAAGCAGAAGCATCAATTGCATGTTGCTTGTTTTGGCACCGAACACTGTAAACAATCCAACAGCAGCAGCAACAGCTGTATCTGACAGTCTGGGAACAATGCTCACACAAGGACCACTGCAGAAACAAAAGAGGAATGCCAGCAAGTGAAAAAGATGCTTTAACAGCTACCGCTGCTTGCACACATCTCAGTGAATATATTCAGCCGCAATTTTAATACAATGATGAGAATCCAGTGCTTAGATTGAAAAGCACTAAATAACTTTCCACCTGAAATTCCAAGACCTGGACCAAAGCTGATGTGATTCTCTTTCAAATATCAGCACATAACAGGGAAAGTATGCAGAACAATCCCAATCAAGCAGTTTTCAAAGTTAGAAGAAAGGTTTCACAGTGAGCTTTTTTTTTTTAGAGTTTTTTTTCTGACTTTGTTCTGAAATCACTTCTAGTATTCCCCACCAGCATAAACCAATTAAATACAGACAACTAAAAGACCAGAGTTTTTTTGAATACATCTGTGCCAATGTGATGTGGCTAAAGTATTCTTTTAGTAAGTATACTGCCATATAGGATTTTTCATATGGACAACTCTGAAAGAATGGCACATTTTGATTCCTAGAAAATTCAACAGAAGATACTTTGCAAAACTCATGAAGATTGTTAACACACAGAAAGATATAGGTCATGAGCTGACCAGTCTGTACAGAGGGTCTGAGCAGATGCTTTCAGATCATCATACAAGGATACAACAGAAATAATGGGAGAAAACAGCGATTCTCGGAGATGTGTGGCATATTGTACCTGTTTCTGATGTCCATGACTTGTGAAGCATGAAGATTGCTGGTAAGCTGGAGAAACACTACAGTCACATAACATCCATAACAAAGAGTAACACTTTATGAGTCTTATACACTCAAACAAAACCAGAACTTGGACAGACAGAAGGAAAAAAGAGGTTTAATAAGTTACAAAGCCCATGATTTAAAGTTAAATTTCAAGCAAGTCAAGTAATCACTTTAACAATTTAGTGAAGATTATAGTGGATTTTTTAATCACTCTACATTTTCAGTCAAGATTGGATGCTTTTAAAAATACCTGACCTGGGTCAAACAAGAATTAAACTGGGGAAGTCTATGTTCTCCTTTATAAGACAGTCAGGCACCAATGATCCATTCTTATACTATAATTTATGAATTTTTCAAATTACAGCAAATCAGTTTTTTGGATTCTTCAAGAGCAATTATGCAGCTATGTGAACATTATCTATTGAATAAAAATGCAAAATATTTATGCATTTGGTGATCTTTCAACTGAAAAACATTCAATGCCATTTTTATGAAAACAAGACAAATGATCATTTACAAACTAGTTGCAAAACCACTTTGATATCCTTCAGCTATTACTGTCTACCTAATGATTTACTGATTAATCAGGACTGATAATTCACTTCCTAAAGACATCAAGAAAAGCTTGTCAAGGGAAGATCAGTGTAATTTGTTTATTACAAGTGTAGAGACAGAGACCTACTTGGAAAATACAGCAGCAGAGCTAAATCTTTATGGGCAAGATAAAGATTAATGAAAATGAAAGATAAAGAATAATAAAAGCAATTACATTGCAAGCAGAATGTAAAAAGTAGTTTCACTAATTTGAGTAAGAAGATACTATATGAGTGCTATTGGCTTTCAGCCACTTTTTTGTGCTAGTCTAAATCCTAGCTAGTTTGTTTCTTTGCTCCCATACACACGTTCTATTTCCCTGGATTTGAGTAAAATTTCAAGATTAATATCCACACCAAGCACTGGACGAAGCTTTAAAAAAATAAAAGGAGTGCAGTATGGATAGTGGTGCTCTTCCGAATTATTTTGAACAACAAGAAATTTGGGGAAATTTAACATCAAGTCAAGTGAGGGTTGTTCTTAAGTCATGAGAAAATATTATTCAGCTTTTCTTGGAACATTCATTCAGATTTAAAAGGCCACAATGTGCATTTCAATCACTATCTCAATTCTCAACATCTAGCACTTGATATACACAATGATGAGATCAAACATGAGCAAAAATGAGCCTGACCTAAACAGCTACCATACATCAGCTCATCTATGGCACTAGTAAGCTTTAAATCAGAAGGAAATTTGGGATAGTTCAGTTTAGCTTATCCTATAACAAAAGAATCCAGTCAATTTTTTTCAGCTTTGCCACACTGTAGTATTTCCACAGACCAAGGCCTAGCTCATTTGAGGTTACTTACTTTGCAGTGTTTAGCCCCAAGTTAGATCATGGCCAGCCAACATATTTAAGAGCTTGTCACATTTGCTGCTGTAGTAAATAAAATCTTATCTAAGGTATTTAATACAAAATAATTACAAATTGTTTCCAATATGCACCTGCTACTACTGCAATGTCACTACTAAATGTGGGAAAGGTTTAAAAACCTACAGCAATATAACATACCAAAGAATGTACTGAGATCCACAGCCCTCCTGCAAAGGGTGGTTTGCTGTCCTAGGTGTAGCTTTGCCCTAAAACAGAGCCCCATGGTCCTTTCTGCCCCCTCCACCATGCAAACGAGGGCTGTCAAGTCTGTGCTAGTTTAGGGCGGACAGTGATGAACATTTAATCTCTGGAATGATGTTCGCAGGGGGATGAGTGCTTCTCAAAAAACAGGTAACAGGAGAAGAAACCTTCCCAGTGCTCATGGTCATTTTGATCCTGACCCTTCTGTGTGCTTATCTACTTGTATTAACAGGTTAGGAGGGAGGCTCAGATAATCAACACATAGCCCTCAAACTAGTGGTTAAAACCAACACTTTTATTCCTTTAAAAAGCATGCTACATCTCTTCAAGCCCATAAAATTCAAACTAATCTACATCTTTTTTTTTCCTAGGACTAGTTAACTGCTAGCAGGCCTGGTTTCTGATTTTTCCAAGCCCTCATGACTTTTGAATCCTTTCATTGCCTCTCCTATATCAAACATAAGCTTTGCATCTCTGTTTTCAATGCTGCTATAGCCTACTTTCCCCCTTATCTATTTTCTGTCCTTATTTTTAAAATAATGCCAATTTGATTAGGTTTCTGTAGTTCACCTACAGCTTTTTCAAATATCTTTGCACTTTCTTCCATGCTGTTCCTCTTGTTGCAGAAGTTTTCTTTTGAGAGCCACAAAACCAATTAATTTTCTTCATCAAATCCCACATTGTGTTTTCTTCGCCATGGTGTATACACAGAAACAAGAGTTAGGCTGATGGCGTGTTGCAAACTGTGCCTTCCCAGCCGATCAATACAGTCTCATTGTTTCCCTCATCTGTCTGTAGCCATCTGCTGTCTTTTGTTTTATACTTTTGAGCTCTTCAGGGCAGGAATTACCATTTTGCCCTATATTTCTATACGGTATATCATTGTAATCATAGTCCGGGATTAAGGCCGGTAGATAGCATGATAATACAAGAAAATAATAATCACAAAATTTGCTCTAAGTTCTCTGCAGATTTTTTCTTTAATCTAAGACCTAGAAATAAGAAGTGGTTCACGAAAAAAAAAATCACGAATTTCACTATTTTTTCAGAGCCTCTGAAAAGGGTTTAGAATAGCAGTGGATGGGAATATTAATTCAAGTCTTTTAATACAGCGCTGGATCAGGCTCAGCAGGTCTGACAGCCAGTCTCCATTGTAACTCCTACTGAAGGCAGCAAACGGGCTCTCAAGGGAGATGAATCAGGCCCTCCGGAACCCAGGAGGCAGCGTGCACGAGGAGCTGTGCCACTGCCTGGCAAGACCAGGGGCTCAGATAGAGGACCACATATTGACACTTTTAGGATCTCTTCTAATTTAAATATGCCATATTTTCCTATTTATTTTCTGTTTAAGATGAATGTCAAAAAAAGTTACAGGCCTGCAGCACTATACAGGGACATAATAAGATAAAATGCAAGATTATTTCCACAGAAACCATAATTCAGGCAGACTACTGTGAACCACAAATGCAACAATATAAATATTGCAAAACGTGTATTGATATGCAAGGGGCCTAAACTTCAGTTACTGCTGAGAATCCTCATTCTAGTGTCCTCTGTGTGCCTACGTGTTCACTTATGAGACTGTAATACATCAGGGGGGTAATTTTGCCTCACACTGAACGCCGAAAGTGTTAGAATTTGCCCGTTTGTTTCACAGCACAGCTCCAGCAGGGACTACCTGACTCAGCTCACAAACTAGAGCCACAGCATCAAATTTCCCAACCCACTTAATTTGAAAGCCTGCCAAGATAGGTGAAAGACCTTATAAATATGTAAAGCAGGAAGTTCAAATTACACAGTGATGTAAATTCCCAGTGATTGATGCGCTTTTAAAAACAATAAAAATCCTCGAGAAAGTACAACGTTGGTAAATCTGCTTTACTACCCGTGATGTCTGGTGGTGCCCTACGGAGTTTAGACGATTGTACTTTTCGTGCGGATTTTATTTTGGATTTCTACCACTTCCTGGAGGCCAGGGGGAGGCACAGTGGGAGGAACCAAAAAACTCGGTGCCACAGCCATTTTGTTTGTGGGCAGCATGGTAGAATTCTGTCAGTCAGTATAAGGAGGGGTTTTTAAAACAGTATTTATGGAAAAACTATTCCTGCCATAACGGATGTATCTGTTGAATTTAGTGTTAATTTAGTTCTTTCATAAGGTAGGTATTTATATTTGTAAGTAAACGGAGTATTTGTTGGGATTCAAGCCTCCCCACTTTCCAGGAACCATGGATTTTGTTTCAGGCATGACTGGCCTTTCCAGGCGCTGGGAGCTGCTCAAGTGCGGCCAGGCTGGGCTGCCGGCCGGGGGCGAGCGGAGGGATGTGCCCATCGGCTCAAACTTGCTTCGGGGTCAGGAGGGGGGGCTGGGGTTGGGGGGGGGGGGGGGGGGGCGGGGAGGGAAAACGGCAAAGTCTCGGAATTATTTCCTCCAGCTGTCTTTCTTTATTAATTCTCCAGAGGCGGCTGCTCTTATTGAGGGGAGGGATTGGGGGGAGGGGGTGCATGGAGCGAGCCGTAGTTTTGCAGTGTCACCGAAAACCAGCGCTAGACTTTGGTCCTGTGTGTTTCAAAGGCGGGTGTAAAATGGCACACTGCATTTTTCCAGGCGGCGGTAGCAGCGGCGGAGGGAGCGGGGGGGGGCGGGGGGCGGCGGGGCCGCTGCCCGCGGAGCCCATCGCGCCGCCGCCGGCCCTGGCAAAGTTGTGGCCCCGGCGGTGCGGGGCTCCCCCGCCCCGGCTCCCCCCGGCATCGCCCGCAGACCCTCGGGGAAGCCGCCTCCTTCCTCACCCGGCCATCCTGGCGGGGGTGGCGGTGGAGAAGAGGATAAAAGAGAGAGGGAAGAAAAAAAAAAAGTCTCACTTTTTGCATTTGCGAAATATTTTAAGGATGTTCGGGGAACCCTTTGCAGCATGGAGGTGGCTGGTTGTAGGAGAGCGAGTATGCAGTCCATATTGTTACAGCCGTTCTGCAAGGACTGCCTTCTCCAAAGGTAAGTTTGTGATTTTAATCAAAAATATTACTTGCTGCGGTTTTTTTGGTGTGTATTAGTGCTGTGGAGGGTTTTCGTTGTGTTGATGAACAAAACGTAGCCTTGTATTTTTCCTAGCTTTCATCTCATGTGTATCCCACCCAACGATGCCTCCTTAATATCGACAATTACTGAAGTCAGTTTTGTTTCCTCTTTAAAATTTTATACACGCAAAGCTTAGCAGCAATTTAAGTTCAATATAAGAGCATAAAAACTCGTCTGTTTTCAAGATGGACTTGTTTTTTTTGGTTCTGGCTTTTTGTTTGGGGGTTTTCTTTACTGAGTAATAAACGGATCCAGGACCAAATATGTGACTGTCTTTGTAAATACAATGCATCTCTAATACATAAAGCAGCATATTACATTGCTGCTATATGGTCTGGTCGTGGCTAAAAGAGTTTACAATGCCATTTGTGATGGCTCTTGATGGATTACTTCGGTCTAAAGTACGGGGGAAAACTGCCCTTGGTATGGTGAAGGTGGAGATTGACATAACAGGGTTTAGATTAAGTTATGTCTCTTACTAAACAGTGACCTTTTAAATTTACAAATTAGCGCTCTTGTGGCAATTAGCTTAAAGCATTAGTTATATAAAGGTTCTTATTTCACCACACTTCATTTAGATGTCTTGGAAGGGGGGTTGGGGGGGGGAGAGGAGGTGAGTGTTTGGTTTGGTTGTTCTTTTTCCTCCAAGAAGGTACATTTGGGAGACATTTTGTAATTTTTGGCATTTTTCTGGGCGCATTTGGTTTTTTTTCAGACGGTGGGAGATCTTTTTTGTTTGGCTCGGCTGGGGGTTGGGGGCGCTGTGGGGCTCCGGAGCGGTTTGTGTCCCCGGCTCTGCCGGGGGAGGGGGCCGGAGGGAGAGGGGAAGGTGGGGCACGGTCGGATCTATTGTATCTTTTCCTTTTCTCTGTATCAAAACTAGCAGCAGATTAGTTAGAAAGACGATTAAAATGTATCTCTGAAAAACTGTAGTGTTGCATGAACTATGGCCCGGATCAGGCATGACCTCACCCTTTCGCTCGTTTGTGTAATGAAGCAGATTTTTCTTTCGTCAATCCTGTACCTAGAGACGAGTTTTTTTCTAATAATGAGATTTTTCGGCCCCATCCCCAAAATGATTTTACAGTGGCCGCAGATGAAAGGTTTTTAAACGGTTTTTGTGTACAATATGGAAGGCTTTGGTACACACTTATGGTGCAACTAGTCCATTGTTTGCTTGTTGTGAAGTTGAAGGTTATATTCACTGCTGGTTATTAAACCCTAAGGTCCCTCTTGCTTGTGTGTTTGCGTGTGTGAATTTCTTGTTGAGGTCTGTAGGAGTTTGGATTGGGCATGAAGGTGGGATTCTAAAGAAGGGAAAACCTAATGTAGTCCTTCAGATTGTAACAGGATTCACCTGAGGTGGGTGGGTTTTTTCTTCCCTGTTGCTAACTGGAGCATGCGTTTTACATGTATTTATAAACATATATTAACGTGCATTGTTTCCTTTTGTTACAATCTACAGATCACCTCGATTCTAAGTGCAAATGTTTTAGAAGGCTTTCTGCTAACATCCATATTAGGTGTTTAAGAAAACAGAAGTGATTAATGTTCTAAGAAGATGGGCGGGAAGGCATAGTCAAGCCTATGATCAGAGCATGCATTAGAAAACTCAACAGGTTCAGGAATACATTTAACAATAAATTCAACACATTTCTAAGGCATCAATATGCCTATTATTTTGAAGTGATATGAGGCTGACAATTTTAGAGACCTTTGCATCTCTTTTACATTTCAATGTCCTCATTATTTTCAAAGAAGAAATTTAACAAAAAACAGACTGTTTGAAACAGCCTCTGAACCTCTCATGAGCAATTTAATCTTCAAAAAATGCATTTAGATTTTGTTTTTAAAGAAAGTTTGCTCATTGAGTTATTTAGTTTTATGGAAACTGATACACAATTTCAAGTAGATCGCTATAGTGGTGCCGTCTTTTTGTTTGTTTGTTTGTTTGTTTTCTAAGAAAGGTAAAATTTACTTCTTCAGTAGGTAAATATATCTTGTAACCTTCAAGAAAGAGACGTCTATATCCAAGAGAGCGGTCAGCTTTCATCATCTCTCCTCTGTCAGACAAGGTCTGCTTTTATGAAGTCTTGGCTGGAGCACAGAGTTCTGTTGGCCTATGACAGTGCCATAAGACCATTACACCTTCAGTACTCTGGTACAATTCTTAAGCCTTGAGGACAGATTTCAAGATATGTGCCCTCTGAGAAAGTGTGGATTTTGGGCATCTTCCATCTCTGAGACCTGATCACCAGGCCACAAGGTTGGCATTTTGGGTTATGCCAATGGAAGTAGAGCCAATTGTTGTTGAATATATTACAATAATTATAAATCTTAGAGAATCCCTGAGTTATGTTAATCTGAGTGATTCTGATATGACTTTCATTTTCTTCTTTACATCATATAGACCAATGTTCAGTTTGCTCATCCATGGACAAGAGTACTGAGCAAATTATAAACTACTGAAGGTAATTCCATGCTTCTGGTCCTCTTGTCATCCTGGACTATGAAAGGGATGATTCTTTGTGACAGCAGCCTGTGCGTGCAGGCCATGAGTGAACTGATGGCGAGTGATCTTGCTGCTCTGAGGCAGCTTCTGGCTCACTGAAGTCAGCAAGAACATTAATGCTGAATGGAAACTTGCTTCACACTTGTTCTTCTTCTTCCCACTCCATTGGGGCTACTCTTTACCATTGGTTATGGTTTTGCCACTTTGATGCTGCATCTGATGAAAGTGTCTGTTCTCACTCCTACCAAGTAGATGTAAGGTGAGAGAAATGCTGATGGTTTGCATTTCAGTGGTTTTCTCACTTCTCTCCTGCTTCCTTTTTGAGCCATGGTTGAACAAGAAATAGTTCCCTGCAGATGTGTTGCCAATAATAAGAATTGATTAAGATTTAGTATCCTCTCAGAGCTAAATAGCAACTATTTTACCTCCTGCATCTTCTGCAAAAATGCCTGGAAGAGTAATTTCTGAGGGGTGTCTCTGTCTTGATTGTGTGTTTTCCGCACCCTGCTACTTCTGAAATGCCTGTCTATGGAATACCAGGACCTAAAAGATAAGAAATTACTTTTCATCCTTTTTTTTTCTTTGTGGATTTCTTAATTTTGTCACCTATATATTACTCCCTTTCTAAGATGGAAAAAATAAGATATTTTTCTCCTCATTTAGTTTCCCTTTTACCTAGAAACTCTATATAGACTCCATGCACTTTTCGAAGATATTTGGCTCTCCTGGATTAAAACTATTTGAAGCATAGCATCCTACTCTAAAACAATATTTTCCAAGATCTTAATTCATCCTGACTGACCAAAATGTTCTGTGTGCCTTCATGGCATTCCTCCTATCAATATTGCTCTTGATTGTGTACTCAAGTAAGAGACACAGGGTAAAGATGTCTGTCTGTCTGTCTGTTTACAACTGTTATAAAAGTGCAGATGCCTAGATTCCAGACAGATTTAACCAGGTTCCAAAGTTAGCCACTAATAATGTGAAGACAGTTCCCCAGATGTATGCTAGTTGTATGAAAGAGCATAATCTGGGACTCAGTTCAAATAAAGGCCATAACTCGTGCTTCATTCACTTATGTATCACTGTGTTCTTTGTTTTCCTATGGGTGATAACATACCTTGGCATCTGGAAATCCTGGCTGTTCCCTTTTGAGGGTTCTAAGCTGTTCGTTGTTTCCTTCATTCAACACTTCACAAGGTTTCAGCATGGGGGGAAGGTATCTTTATGTTCTAAACCTTGTGACACAAAGTCTTGTTTCTATCTTTCTTATTTCAAGATTTTGTTATCTGTAGTACTCTACATCAGCATCAAATTATGGCAACAAATGATTTTTTTTTAAAAACTTGCTTCAAGGCTCACCTGTTTCCCAACTGTGAAGAAAGGATTATGTATTTCTTGCTTGCTTCAGACTCCCATATTCTAGGAAGTTAGGTCCCTCCACACATCTTCCAGACTGGTATTTTCATGGCTCTTCGGTATCATGAAATAATCTGCTCTACCTCCTATATGCCAGAGGAAACTGCTATGGCTAGTGCACCTTTCCACCTTTTAGCATTCATTATATTTTTCCTCTTTTATCAAATAGCTCAAGAAGCTAATTCATGTTGTAGGGAAGAGGTCCAAATCCTTGAGACAATCCTAGATTTTAAATGCTTTAGTAAATCTAGGGCTGAGGGAGGAATATCAGAGATTTGAAACAGAATTTCTATGTGAGCTCTCATGTACACCAAAGTATGTCTTGGACACATATGACCACATACCAGTGGCTTCAGCTCCCACACACTTATTTAGATTCTTAGGTAAGTCATGTTTCCAGTATATCGTGTTACCCCTGGACTGTCCTTTGGCCCCAGGAGCAAGATAATATCAACACTACAAATTTCCTTGATAGGTTGTTTAATTCATAACTTCCCTACTGGTAACAGCTAGGGCCTAAAATTGGTGGTGAGAATTTGACCCTTAAAGTAGGTATTCCAGTGCTTTAAAAGTATATACATTTGCTAAAATTTATTGTTTATGCCTGTCTCCCTGCATAAACAACAGAGAAAGATGGGAACTGCAAGTAACACGTGAGTACTAGTTGAGATGCTGCTATGGAGGTCCCAGACAGTAAATGGAAAGTTGCTCGGAGGCACACAATACCATACAGAAGAAAACAATAGTTAGGATGCCAAAGCCTATTGGTTTGAGCACCAGTAAAACCAGTAAAAACTCTAAATGCTTCTGTAGCCTGTGGGAATCCAAACCTGAAGTAAGTGGTTTCAAATGGTGGGATACTGACTCTCCATCTTCTATTGTTGAAGACAATCTGGACCACTTTGGAGTGAAAAATGCTAGGGAAAGGGAAAAGGAGTTGTATTTTACAATGCGTTGAGTACTGGGCTTTCCAGAGGAACAGGAAAATAAGTGGATCTCATCCCTGCTTCCAGGGCTGTTTCACAGATTTTACTCAATGTTTAAAGTGGAGGAAGCCCCAGGAGCAGTGAGCAGAACCAAGGACTTGTTCCTCCGCGAGCAATCCTCTTTTTGTCAGGTTCTATTTTGGTTTTTCTCTGGGACCTACACCTACAAGCTAGATAGGCAGGTAACAGCCTGTAAGGTGGTGTTAACTCATGCTGCAATGGATTAACAGTAAGCTGTACTTCTGAGGACACTGGAATCACTGTTTCATAAACATTTAATGTAGAACTTGCTTCACCTGACTTTAGATAGGTATTGTTAAATCTGTAATCCTAGTCACTGAAAAGAAACAGGTCAAGTAAATTGTGTTTTTAAAGAACAAACAACAAAAAAACTCCAGCCCCCCCCCCCCCCCCCAAAAAAAAAAAAGAAATGGATTTCTGTTGTGAGATGAACCATATTTTAAACTTCATTGACTACTCTGATCAGATGTCCATTTGCCTAGTATGACTAGCTCAGATGTGAATGTCCTCACTTAATCAGATAAGTCCCACACCCCAGTGCTTGCTTATACTGACTTGTGCATGATTTAGGCACTGAAAAGTCAGGTCCCCTTCAGAGCTTTAAGAAACTCGCTAAATGTAAGCAAGACCTCCCTGGCTTCACACATGTGTGCAGCTTGAATATTCATTAACACAAATAAGAGTGAGTTTTCCATATTTGTTCAAACAGGCTAAAAGACCAGGTGACTCAGATCCAGGCCTTTCAGCATACAGGACCTCAGGGGTGCCTGTAATATGTTTACTAGGAACCTTGGTGCTGCCATAACCTGATGACTAAAAAGATTTCTTCAGAGAGCCCTTTTACCTCACTGCTTTTTCCATTTGTAATGCCAGGCATAGACAGGGCATGTTAAACTGATGAATTGGTTCAGACAGTTTTTTTTTTAATTTCCTTTCAAATTTTCCTTTTCCTTTTCATATTAATTTAAATTTCCTTTCAAATGCTATAATGCAGCGCAGTTATGTTATTTCTGATGATCTTAAAGGTAACTATATGAGACAATATTGTGATATCTTTAGACATTGTGGTTGTGTATTTGCAGTTCAAGTGCCACGGTCAGCATTTTTTAAGGAGAAGCCATGCTGGATAATAGAGGTAGAAAAAACTTGTACCTGATGACTCCACATACACACATTCTTTTTGGCCCATATCCATTTATAATCACATAAAGAATGAAGATCCTGTAAGAAAGTATTCTGACTTCTTTGATCATCTTGGAAACAACTTCCCAGCTAAAAACTGGGTACTACAGGAATCTGTGGGACTTGGAGGCTCTAGCCAAGCACACTTGCAGATGAGTTACTTTAATGGGAGAAACTACCTTCCTTCCTATATTCTGTGTTCTCCCCTGATTTTTTTATTTTTTTTTTTTTAATTAGGTCATGGTCTTTTGTGCTAACACCCTTTTTGGGTTGCCTACCAATCAGATGAAATTCGGGAGACATGGCACTTGTGGCCAGTCCTGGCTTGTGCACAGGCCCACATGTCAATGATAGTGTCTGTCCTCTCTTGGATAGATCAACAGAGTGCCAGGCAACACTGAAACTAACATATCATTTAATAAGGGAATGAGAATGGAGTGTCTGTATTGGAGAGGTGGGAGGGGATGAAAGCCTTAACTGCTGGTACTCTCTAAATGATTTGAGAAAACTGCTTTCCACTTGGTTGTGTTTCTCGGGTTGCCCTTACACCAGACTTGGGTATTTCACCAGGGAGGAGAAGAAAATGCTAGTGATATCACATCAGCTTGTGATTTCAGAGCCCACCTACATTAGATGCATAGAGAAAATATATAATCTAACATGATTTCTCTTCTCTTCTCTAAGCAACTTCATATTTCTATCTAAACCAAAACACTTTCCCTCTCAACATCTGCCCAACTCTCACAAGGTTTTTTTGCATTCTCTAAATGCTGAAAAACCTCTGAAAAATGTATTTTCTTCAGGTTAACTCTATCAGAGTTTTCCATTTTCATGCCCTGGTGCTATAATTTTTATATATATACATATATATATATATATACATATATATATATATCAAACCACTCAGATCAGTTCTGTATTCAAGTCTAGCCTCCTCTGCTGGATATATACATTCAAACTTAGTTCATTATCTTTCTTCACTAACAAGCAGAATAACACAAAACCAAACAAACCAACAAACCAAATGAACAAACAAAAACCAACCAAACAAAAAGTTATTAATTAGAACTTTCTGAAGTGTGTATATAAATGTTTAGTTATCAATACGATTAATTTGTATCACAGAAGACAATATCTCTGTAACATTCTATCTTATGCTTTATTTAGAAGTATAAAACAAACGGCAGTGTGTAGTGTAAAAGAATCCACATCTGAAGTCTATTTTTTTAATGTTCTTGCAAACTAATGACATCAGACTTTTGAAATCTAAGAGCTGAGTTATTTGTGGGGTTTTTCCCTTTATTTGGAGAAATATATTTATTTTAGGTAAAGATGGTATAGCCTGTATTATATACTTCATAACACAATCCTATTAATTTGGTCTGGAATTCATGAGGTGGGTAGGTAGATACCACTTAACTTTTTTTTTTTTAATATTTTAGGGAGAGCTTGACCACCCACCCTCCATCTAAACATAGGCATTAGGAAATGCCTCTTCATTCCAAGAGGCAGGTATACTTTCCTGCACCGGAAGAATTCTGAAGCCTAGCTAATCCCTGTCTGGGTATAAATCAGTATTTTCCTGGATTGCCTGGAACAAGCAGATATACTACTTTCATTCTGATTCAGGAACTGCAGTTTAAAGCATTTGACGTTATAGAGTTGATATCAGACTAGAACTGCACATTGACATCAGTAATATAATTCTGAAGTTCTGTACATACCTGATCATACTATCCAGAAGCTCTGAAGCACTTGAAATGATTTTCTTAGCTTGACTTGCAAGATATAAATCCTGTCTGGGGAGTGTAAGCTGCTAAGTAAATTATTTATTTTAAAACCAAAGTTTAAAAACTTGGAGCATGTGAGCTTATCTGGGTTGAATTTGCTATATATTTGCACATACATAGAAGCATGCAATTAACAGTATAGTAGTTAATTTTCTAAATTTATGTAAAGGAACGTAGCTTGTCCGAGTATACTCCTTTATCCCTGGTTGGTTTGTGACCACTGCAGCAGCCTAAGGTTTATGTAGTGGTGGTAGTGGTGGGGTGGGTTTTTTGGTTGGTTGGTTGTATTCTAATGGTCAGTTGAAGGATCCAGGACAGAGTGCATCACCATGCCTACCCTCAGACCTATGTACAACCATAATTTCTCTACTTCTTTTCTACATTTTTAGCCCTCCAGCTTATGCTGTGCTGAGTATCAAAGTAATCTATACTTAGCCCTTTGATTAAGGAATTAGCAGTTGTGTTAGCAAGACGAGGTGCAGTGCTTTTATTTGGTTTGGGGTTTGTTGGTTGGCTGGGGTTTTGTTTGCCTTTTTTGTTTGTTTGTTCAGGTTTTTTGTTTGTTGGTTTGTGGTTGTTTGTTTTGGGTTTTTTTTTACAAGCCAAATCCTTTGCATTTCCAGCAACAAAAGGATAAGATTTTTGACCTTCTGCTAGATTTTCTACTGGAAATACATGATCATATGATTAACTTCACTTGACTCAGAAATTATTCGTGTGTTATAAGTGTGCAGTGCACCTAGGAGGTGGCTAGTCTGTCTGCCCAGATCAGGTTTTATTTACCATAGTACTTTAGAGTAATTAGCATGAAAGAATAAATTGCAATTTTAATATTATTAATGTTTTGTATTTCAGAATACAAAAAGCTTTGAATAAAACTTAAAAAAAACCCAGGCCACAAAGTCAGACATTTTTTGATTGGTTTTTTTTGTGTGTTCCCCCTCCAGTTTAAAAACAACCACAAACGAAACCTGATAACTTTGCAAGAAGTTTACATTTTATAACTTTGTCTGTCTTACTATGCTTCCCACAAAATAGTCTTTATAGATTGACTTTTTGGATAAGATGACTAAAGCAAGAATTTGAAGTGTGTCCAGCATATTTTGGAGAGAATACATATTATGGAATGGAAGAATAAAGGAGAAATTCCTAAATCACTTATCTGTTAACCCTCACAATTCTTAGGATAACTATTCTGAATCCAGGAAAACTTAAACGGGGAAAGATATCTTTCAATACAGAAAAGTCTCAGGGTGAATTTTTTGTCTTTTTCCACTGCTGTATCTAACAGAATAACTGCTTCCACTGTTATGGGTTTTCCACACACATAAAAGCTTAAATTTCCTGAACAAGCTGTATAGAGGAAACTAATTCCTTTCTGAGAGTACTAAAAAAATCCCGACAAACCCTTTCTGCTTTCAGATACATTTTTAGGCAAGAGAATGGTAAAATGGACTCCACCTGTACAGGTGATGTTGCGATATAAGTTGAGTTTGTAAAATAACCATCCTAAGTCTTTAGTTCCTCTTGCAGTCTTTCTTCTCCTCCTATGGAAGCAGCTGTCTCCACCATCTGTAAGAGCTGAGCTATAGCTTCAAAAGTAGCCATGTGGCTTTTGCTGCTCCTCTCTTTGCTTCATTTCTTCTCAGGAAGAGAGCTACTGACTAGTGGTTTTTCCCTCTCCTTTGGATATAGCTCAGTGGCACAACACCCCTCAGGTTCAGTTTCCCTGAGGATAATGGACTCTACTTTTGAATGCGTGTGGCTGACAACACATTCCCCAAGTAAGATTACACCATTAAATCGGCATCTAACTCCCTTCACTCACGTGGAAAAATGTTGCCTGTTATATATGTGCTTGAAACTATAAAACCCCCCACACACACAGTGATGATCAGTCTGAAAGAAAACAAATCCTTCACTTACAGACTAGTTCAGACACCAGTCTTGTTGGCAAAGGTTTTCAAATATAGCACATGACAGTGCATTACTGTTTTGAGTGCGTATTGAATTGCATATACAGTTTTATCACTTTTAAACCCTTTTTGTGTGTTTTAGTATTCCAAACTACTGTGTTGCGTAGCCATCACAAACTGGATGGTGTGAAGGAAAAGGGCAGTGGCAGTAAGCTGTACCTAATGGAGGAACAGAACTTCTAACATGGGACTTTTCAAGTGGCTTTTCTTCTGGTTAATATAGTTGGGGTTTTTTGCTGAGTTGTTAGTGTATCTGATTGGATTCCCACTTGGTACTTGGTGCAGGTTCATAAGCAACTGTGCTGATACAAACAAAGGGGAAGCACAGCTACAGAGGAGACAGTGAATGGCAGATCATAAAGTGGGACCGCAGTATCTTAAATCAACGTTGATAACAAAGGCAACACGGTACAAAGTGATGGTCTCATGTGGAGAGCCTGAGAAATGACAGCACTCTGGTTCATTTCAGTCTATCTTGTTTTTGTTAGCATTATCCAACGCAAAATAATGTTGTCTTGTGATTTCCTGCATGTAGTTTTAAAATGGGAAACCCACCGATCACATGGTAATTCCTTATGCAGTTTTAGGTATGGCCACTTGCAACAAAGTGTTCAAACTTCAGATTCTGTTGCAAGAAAGCCAGCTTCTGTGTTTCTGTTCTGAATGTTAAGGACACAACTAATTTATACTGCAGTATAAATTGGAATTACTTACAAAAAATGAAAGGTAACTAAAAGATTTGGCTATGCAGTACATGTACCTACCTGTTTGCTAGAGAAACACATATTCCTATGTTACTTTCCCCTTGTTGAGACAAGAATTGAGGAAGAGACTTACTTAGTCATTCCTTTCAATTATGATTCAGAACTTTTAACAAGCTTTGTTACCTATTGCATCTCAACCATGAACACCTAAACTAACAGACTATATCTATATCTTACCATTCTTTGAGATGTCAAAGCTATGAAACACTAAATTATATTACAATAAAAATGGCAGAGGTTATCACAAAGGTGTTCTATACCAGTTTTGTAGTACGGTGTATGAACTCTTTAGATATGCTTGACAATCCCATTATCTCTTTTAAAACAGGCAGCTGACACCAGCAAATAAGGTGCAATTCACTATGAATTACATCAGTCCGTTTATGGCTGAAATCTTCATGCTGTTAATATAATTTCTATAGGCACCTACTTACTACATTTTACAAAATAATGAAAAACCTCTAGTGTTATATTTGCCTACATTTTTCTCATTTTAATCCAAACACCAGGTAGCTCACTGAGATGATTTAAAATAACATAGCTGTCTATATATAAGCAAACAAACAAGCAAAAAGCTGCGAAGCAAATCTGAACAGAAGCATCATTAGCATATATAAACCAAGAATATACATACAGAATCTGTAATAGCTTGCTACAGAACAAGAGTCACCTGTATCTTTCCAAATACCCCTAAGAGTAAGTAATTCTGGAAAGAAGCTCAAGTATCGTAACTTCATAATGTATCATTTTGTAATACTTGATTATTGTGGGGGGGAAGACCAGTGATATTTTTATCAGTTCAGAATAGTGAGCATATATGGAGCTAAAAGGTAAAAAACAGGTCAACAAAATTGCTACATAAATAAAAGATGAGTTATTGAACTCTACAATAGCAGAATCAGGGTGTAAAGTAGTCCCAGAGTGAGAAACATTAAAAATTGCAAATACTTACAGATCTGCAAGTTAGTGTATAGCTTAGTGTACTCAGCATATTCTTAGTTTATGAAAATACAATATTCTGCATGTAAGAACTATTTTTAAATGGTTGGCAAATGAGAAACAAGTTTTACTTTTAACGTGCTCTACTTTTAATTGTCATCTGCTACAGTTTTAAGTAGAAACAATAAAAGTATGGGTAGAGAAAATGAATGTATGTAAGGAGATGAACACACTCGATTTCTAATCCCAGCTTGACTCTGGATTTCAGTGGATCATTACTTTGGAAGGGGTGGGGATGGGAAGGAAGAAAGTTTAATAAAACAAAAACCCCTCTTCCAATGAGGCTGGAGAGTAGAATGACATTACATATTCCCTGTTAATACTCCTTACTGTTGTGGGTATTTATTTTCTCAAATAAAGAGGCTTTCCTTAAAAGCCCAACAACAGAAAACTCATATATGCAGTATCAGCATTTATATTGCACTTTATGTCACTGTTTAGCTCCTTTATTTTATACTTGCCTTTATATAATGTACTTAATTGGAGAGAAACTCCTAATATTAAAAAAGAAAAAAAAATAGACCAATAATATTTAAAAAAATGTTTTTAGAAGTTGAACAACTGAAATCCTTAAAATGTGGAGCCACTTGATTCCAGAAAGTGCCAAAAATGACACACAGTTTAACCTGTATGCCTTTTATGCACAGTTATTCTGGGACAAGAACCAATGATTGATGTTAGAATGGGACATTAAACCCATGTTCAGAGGACTACAGTTCACACATAAAGAGACTTCTGAAAGTCTTTCTTTGCCTCAGAGAGGTTTTAAGCCACAAAACTAAATAAATACTCAAATCTGTAAAAACTTGTCGAATGGTACAGAGAACTTGCAAACCAGAATGACGAGTTAAGTTTGTGGGTTCCAGAAACCTGAGCAAGGTGATACCCCAAGAGACCCTTTCTGTAGTTGTAGGGGTCAAGTTGTTGGATCTTTGCCCTTAACGCTCAGTCTGAATTTAATACTTCTGATTATATATTGAAATGGTTATATTTACCACCCAGTTATCTGATGTACAATTTTTTTTTCATGATAGTAAAGCCTTTTCTTTTAATTTCGAGATCATGGAAGAATGAAGCCTTAAAGAAATGCTTACAATGTTAAAGATCTAATTTCAGTGGTTTGTACCAAAAAAAGTACAGCAGTTCAAAATGCCATTATTCATTACATTGCAGTTTTTAAAACAGACACATAGCACTTTGGTACAACAACAGAGTTAACTCTTGCTGATCTTTCACTGAGAGCTGGCAAAGAGTATTTTGGTCATCATGCAAAGCATACAAATTTTAGATTAACTACTGTCCATAGTGCAGCACTGATATCTGCAAATGTAATGTGAGCTGTTTGGTAAATGCTACAAAATGTCAAAAGTTAAAACATATCTGCATAACCTAACTGAAAGGAAGGCAAAATAGAAACATCAGTCTGTTTACATTCTACACTTCTTCCTGTTACTGTTTTTGCAGAACAGAAATTAGGCTGATGTTGCTTTATTTTCAAATACCGCAATTTTCGTCCTACTAGCAAATTAATTCAGGTAATTTTGAGGACTAATCAGCTTCTGGTACAAAATAAACACTATCTGTTTTATTGGCAAAACATTAAGAGCTGATGAGTCCAAGAGTTTCAGGCCAAAACTCTTTCTTAATGCATACTGTCCTCTTTGGATCCAAATGTTATTGTCTGTTCTGCTTGTTCAGCACTTTCCTCAAGCCTGTGGTAGGGTTAGCAATGCAAAGGTCAATTAAGGATAAGTTTAAACTTGGATTTTCTTTCTGTATAGTTCAGAATATTTTCTATACTTTCCTTTTCATTATGTATAGTTTTTCTTTCAGCAGTGGAAGTGGGCAGTTATATTTAATGGCATTATTTTTTGCTTAGCTGCCAGATTTTTCATTTTCAGTTAGTGGTTTTGGTCAATCTATGATAGTGTACCTTTCTGTGTGTGTGATCACCTTATCTGTCTGCTGGGTGCATAAACTAAATTATTATCCAGTATTTGTGGAAAAATCTGTAGATATTTTACATGCAATTTATTGTAAGATTATTTTAGTATTACTGTTTCTAGCTAGTGTGTGCTTTAAGTTTTAAAATTAGCATAAAAAGCAATCTGCATTTCTAACATTTGGTTCTGATGTAACTACAGAAATAAAAACCAATACAAGGCTATTCTTTAGTTCACATCACCATCTTTAAAGTAAAAAACAAACAACAACCCTGCCCTAAAGAAAAATGTCTCCAAGACTCATGGTCCCCAGCAGCTGTTTTCCAGCGCATTATCCATTTGCAATACAGATATTGCAATATTTCCTGTCCCAGAGAGGATGTGAAGCTAAATCACTTGCAGATGAAACAGTTTGGGAGACTTATGGGGAAAGTCAGGCGTGCAAATAGTTGGCTTGAAGCGGCTGTTAACTGCATCTAGCAATATTTCATCCAGTGGCCAGGAGTTATTTAAGGTCGAAGATGGTGGTATTAAAGAGATGATGCTATTTAAAAAATTGCTTTTGCTTTTACAATAGGGATATCAGATTGTTGAAATTACTAATCAAAATAGGGCTCTTGTAATGCTTTTGTTACATTTATGTTCTATTTCCTAAGAGTAATAAGTGATAAAGAATAAGGTCTATCCACTGATTCTTATACAACAGCAGAAGACAACACTTTGCTTTAAAAGTGGATACTTAGGTTCAAACAAAATACAATTTTGTAGTACTTTGTCATTAAAATAAACACACCTTCAAGAAGGTGGAATTATTTATTATTTAACTAAAGAACTAGAATGGCATTACGACCCAGTGTGAGAACGTAAGAAACACTTCACCTGCTCATGTATGTTACCTAGACAGCTCCAGCTGTGCTCGGGGAGAAACGGGTTTTGACGGGTTTATGGCTGCGCTGTGTGACCTGGGGCGGCATGTGCAGATGTTATGGAAATTCTACATTTCCTATCGCTTGCTTGTAGCGCAATACCGCATCAATTTAATCAAATCATTGGGATGTAAATGAGCTTACCTAATGAGACGTGCTCAAACTCGTTCTATCCTTCGCCGGCAGTAAGCTCGCTTGAACGGGTAACCGGTAACTGAAATCCAAGCAAGGGTTAAACTAGTTCACGTGTCTGCACTTCGCTACGGGACCAAGTTTCTTAAGCCTCAGAAAAACAGTCTGCAAACGCTGTTGTGGCGGTGCCGGGTTCTCACAGTTCTTCATGTTTTCAGGGAGGTGCCTGTTTCTCCTTGATATAGTACGAATGTGAACTCGGTTCCGCGATGCAGGGAGGGACGGATCCCGGCGGGCAGGTGCTGTTGAGGCTCGGCGGTGCCGCCGCGGGACGCCCGGGACAGGGGCCACTGCCGCCCGCCGGGGCTCGGGCCGGGCCCCCAGCCGAGAGGCGCTTCCCGCTCCCCGGGCGGCCCTTCTTTATCCCCCGCAGTCGGAACGGGCCCCGGGCACCGCTCCTGGCATTGCTTGGGGGGCGCGGCCGCGTTCGAGGGGAACCGAGCGGCCCCGCTGCCGCCCGCCCGGGCCGGGGTGAGTTCGGCGCTCGGGCTGGCGGTCCCTCGGAGCGGCGCCCAGCCGGCCCCCGAGTGACCGGAAAGGTCGGGGCCGGCGCTTTCCCGCTCTCCCCCGCTTCCCTTCCCGGGGTTTCCCGCAGGCTGTCAGGCAAAGGCGTTGCTCCTTCTGCCTCGGGGAGGTTGCCACTCGCGGTGTGGGGATTTGGGACGACGGGACCCCCCGTACCCTCACAGGAGCGGAGCGCGCCGTCCCCGGCGCAGCTCCGAGGCGGGCGAGCGGAGCGGGCCCGGTTGCGCAAGGCTTCCCCACTTCTCCCCCGCCCCACGCGAGACGGGGCCCCGCGGGGAGCGGCCCCGTCCCGCCGCGAGCGGTGCCCCGCGCCCGCTGCCCGGCCGCTCCGAGCTCTCCCGCGCTCCCGAGCCCGCGCTCCCGTGCCCGCGCTGCGCGCGCTCTCCCCCGGGCGGCGCTGTGCCCGCGCCCCTGCGCGATGCAGTGTGGGAATGGCTGTGGCGCTGGGGTTGGCTGAAAGAGGCGGCCAGTCGAGGTTTAATGTCCGCCATGTTGGCCGTGGCGTATTGAGCGGAGCCGGAGCGGCGGAGGAGAGAAGCCAGCGCCCAGCCCAGCCGCGCCAGCGGGCGCCGCCGGGCCCCGTGTCGGAGTGCGCCCCGCCCTGCCGGGGGAGCCTCGGTCCCTCCATGAGAGCGCTCGGCGGGATCCGGCTCTCAGCTCGGAGCGCTCTTGCTGTCGCCCCCCCCTCCCCAGCCGGAGCCGCCATCGCCGCCTAACATGAGCAAACTGTCGTTCCGGGCCCGGGCGCTGGACGCGTCCAAGCCGCTGCCCGTCTTCCGCTGCGAGGACCTGCCCGACTTGGCCGAATATGCCTCCATTAACCGGGCCGTGCCGCAGATGCCCACGGGCATGGAGAAGGAAGAGGAGTCGGTACGTGAGACCCCCCCCCCCCTCGGCCGGGTCCCTCCATCCCCCCCGCAGCCGGGGCCCCCACCTTCGCCTCTGCGCAAGCACAAAATGGCCGCCATCTTCTCCCCGCTCTCCCCGCCCGCCGGGAGGGGGGGGACCCCTCGCGAGGGAAGGTGCCGAGCCCGGCGGGCCCTGCCCGCCCCTGCCCCCAGCGCTTCCCTGCGGCCCCCTCTTCCCCCAGCGCGCGCCCCGCGGTAGCTGGCGGCCGTTCGCCGGGGCCCCGAAAGGCACAAAGGGGGTCACGTGACACCGCGGGCGGCCGCCATTTTGTCTCTTGGTTCTTGGGCCGGGCCTTGTGCGGCAGCGGCGGGGAGACGCGCCTCGGCGGCGCCGTGCCCGCTCTGCCCCACCGGGTGGCGCTGCCGAGCCGGCCGCCGCCGCAGGGGGCGCTCGGAAGTTGTGGCTGTCGGCGCGGGAGCGCGCGCGCCGGCCCGGGCCGCCCTCGTGGGGCAGCGGGGAGTAACGGCCGGGCCGGGCGGGGAGCGGCGCTCGGGGCCCCGCGCTCCGGCCGTTGTCCGCGTCCCCGCGCACGTGCTGGGGCGGCGCGTGCCTCCTGCGCGGGCTCGCCCCGAGCTGGCTCGCGCGCTGGGCCGGGCCGCTCCGGCCCGAACTTGTCGCCGGGGCACTGGCGTGGTTGTTACTTGTGCCCGGCATAGACACTGGGAGGGTTTCTGCTTCAGGTTTGTTCGAAAGCGCTGGAAGCGCGGAGACAGGCGTGGTGTACGTGAAATTGTGGTGTTCACCACATGGGAATACACAAGTCAGTGCTGAAATAGTACTCGAAGAAAGAAAATCCGAGTTTGGAGGCCAAAAGTCTGTCGCTTCTCCTCTCAGTTTTGCTGTCTCAGTGATGAATGAAACTTAAACCTTTTCGAACTTCAGGATCATTTGATCAGTAACTCAACACGTTCCAAGACAGGGGTATAACATTCAGCAGCTGTTATTGCTGAGGACCCCTGCTGAGGTGGGTTGTTATTTTCAGTGTTTGCAGATCTTTAATCATTTCTTTAGGACAGTCAGTGTTCCACATTTATGTATTAAGCACAGCAAATAGGAGAAAACTATAGAAATACAGTTCTGTAAACAGGTTTTAAAATTTAGTGATAAGAACAATTGTGACAGTGTCGTAGTTTTGAGTTTTGCCAGCTGTCAGGCTGCCATTGTCCTTCAGACGTGACAGACTGTGAAGTTCCTGTTTGTATATCCAGATGTAGCAAACTTGAGACTTACTTCCTTAAAACTTCGATTAGACATTATCTTCTTTAAATGTAGCATCTTTGTGGCACTGCTGCTCTAAGTTAACTGATTATGTGAATTTTTATGAAATGTCCTCAGGCTGAATGGTTTCTGGAAAGCAGTAGTCTTTGCATGTTGTTGGCACCAATCAGTAGCGGACTCTGAAGCTTTTCTAGAGTAACTGCCTGCCATTTTAACATAATTCAGTATTTCCAAGTCCTGTGTAAGTCATAAGCTACTTTAAACTTCCACTAAAATATGTATTGGTGGGGGGTTTAAAATTGTTTTATTTGGGTGGGTTTTAATATTTGTGAAGGTGCTCAAAACTTTAGCATGGTATCCATTTAGTAGTAGTATTTAAGCAGTATGTAGCTATGCTTAGGTGCTTGTGTTTCTTTTGATGCAGTAGTTGTATTCTGAATTGATAACTAGGTTCTGAATATGAGAGCAAATATCTTGATTTGCACTTATACCAGAATTGTAAGTTTTATGTTCTGCTATGATGCTTGCTTGCAGAGTTTGTTTCTCAGTTTGAGTAAGTGTGCATACATGCATTTATTTGTGTAGGCATTTCAGGTTGCTATCTCTCTCTTTCACTGTTTGCCTGGCAGTTACAAGTCCTCAGGCTAGAAAATTACATGAGGTAGCTAAATAGCCTCCATAAAGCCAGAGATCGGTGTCCTAGCTAAGGAAAAGTAGTCATGGGCAAGGGGAAGTTTTTAAACAGTAATTATAAGATTTGTTTCTGTGGTTAATGTGATGCTTTTGTTTACTAAATCTAGCTTTGAGGGTTAAACTTAAGTGCTGTAGATAGAAGTAGACACTTTCCACAGTTAAAGTTTCCTTATGCTTTTGTTTTAAATATGTGTGCACACAAACACACATCTCCAAGATAATTTTGCTTGCCATCAGTAAACAGAAGTGTCTTCCTCAATCCTTTTCGCATCTTCTTACATAAAATAGTTGATGGTAAACTCTTCTCCCTTCTTGTTTCCACAAACTTACTAAATTTCCTTCCTTCCCTATTGTCGCCCCAAAAAGCTTTCTCTTCAGTTTTATGTTGGTGGTGAAGAGCCGTGATGGTTGGCTAAAGTTATAACCTACTATGTTCTGTTTCTCAGACTTCATGCCATGCAGAATTTTGGAAGGTTGGAAGTATTACATAGCAGTTGAAGACTTGAGTCAGAGGGGTTTTTTTCCCTGGATACTTAGGAAAATAGTAGGTATTTTGTATTATCTGTTTCTTTACAAACAGATGGTAGGGTGTCCATAAGAATCTGTGGGGTCTGGTGTGAACAGGCATTTATAACTATTCTATAAATAAAATTCTAACATTGCCTTGAGTTTTGCATAAATGTAATTTTAAATGAACACATATTTGGAGTTAAGAGCTCTTCTCTTGACTGAGTAACTTTCCCTAGGGAAAAATGCAATCAGGCATCAAGTCACAAGGTATTTAAATGACTAATAAGTATTTTGATGCACAAAAAGGAATCTATTTTGCTTCCCTTTCATCTTTTTCCCTTCCTGTTCCTACGAAGAATAAATAGGAAAAATAATACATCTTCATTTTTACAACTGGAAGCTTCAGTTGAGCAGTGATGTTCTGTAAGAGTCTTGTGAAGGAGAAACAGCCTTGATAACTTGATCTGAGTTCTAAAATATGCAACCAATAAAAGGGATATAGTAAGTGTTTAAAAAGAAGTGGCAACTAAGGGCCTTAAAGTGATGCCAGTTTTGTTAATGAGTACACCTTTCTGCTTAGTAGGTCATCATTTCAGTTAGAGGTTTTGCTTGGAGATAAAAGACTATACTAAAAAGTTCTTTGGCACACGGACAGTGGTACTTGAAGTTATCAGCTGATACTGTGTTCTGACAGTTGGTTTAGCTCCAGGTTTCTAGGGTAAACACATTGCGGCTGTTGCCAAGTCCCTTGCTAAATCTAAGAAACTGAAAACTATCAGGAGATGTGTATCTCTGAAAAAGAAAGAAAAGAAAAAGTCTTCAAAATGTGATGACTCTTGTTATGCAACACTGAACGTCCCCTGTATTATCTCAGAATCCTGGTTTTGAGCAAAAACATGTCCTTACTGCTGTAATTCTGAGAATGGAACAGCAGACTACTGTTAATAATAAAGCAAGGCAGATTTGGCTCATAAGTCTATTTGATTCATAACTGACTGAATAAAGAAGTAGCTGGATCAGATTTGTTTATCGTTTGTGAAGGTGTTTATTTGTGTGGCCTCTTGTTTTGTGGTTTTTGAGAGGGGTGTTGCTTTAACTGGAAATTCAGCTTCTGGACTGAGAGGAGACAGCTGGAAGGGCAGAGCAGATGTAACTTCAGTTTTTTGAGAATGCTTTACTGAAAAAATAAGACAAACTGAAGCTTTCTGAATATGTTCAGTAACTTTACAGTTTAGAAAGAAACCATGCATAGCGTTAAGGTCATCTGAGGTTTGATGGCCTCCAACCAAACCCAGGAAAATAGACTTGTTTTTGCTGTGGTTTTCTGAAAGGAAAGGAGATGGGAGGTGCGCTGCCTCCCCACGTGCTGCCTAGATACTCTTAGTTAAAACCCAGAAACTTAGGAGGCTTTTGGGATTTTGCAGGTTGTTTTTGTTTTTTTAATCCTGTGGGAAACTACTGTGAATATAGTTTGTTGGTTTTGTTTCTTTTTAGGAGTTAAAAAAAAAAAAAACAATAAAAACAAAGCCATGTGTTTGAAGCATCTCATATCCACATTTATAAGACATATTTATAATGTTAGAAAGTATGGACTTGGTAGTTGAAGCAGTGCCTCAACAAAGATCAGTGTGTGAACACAAATGCTTTTAATTAAATGCCCTAGTATACATCAGATAAATTAATGATCTAAATAGGAAAATATGGCAATGTTGATGTCTCCAGTTAATAACAGTCCTGGGTATGAGAATTAGCATGGGTTTGAGGTTGTGGGTTTGTTGTGTTTTTTTTTTTTTTCTTGAGTGAGTTTGTTATGTTGATGTAAATACTGATATTACTATGATAGTACTAAGGTTTTGAATATTACATTTTCGTGTAGTCTTGTGTATGTTTGAGCTTGTATATGTCAGGTAAACTTTTCTAAATCCTGGTGTTTCTGTCTTTGGTGTTGATGCAGGGGAGAGAGTATCAAGGGATGATAACTTCTCTTGCTTTATTTTATTACTCTCTTAACTCACTCTCTAACTAAACTCGTGGTTAATCTTTGCCCTCATCTTAACTCCGGAGTAGCAGCTTTCTTGACCTAGTAGATTTCTGCCAGACTTGCGCACTTTGAGTTCTTCTTAAGGTTCAGAGTTGAAAATGCAAGCTTGCTGTCTAATTTTAGTTAGTGTTGCTAGTAGCAAGTAGATCAATTAAGCACCTGGAGTCTGAAATCATAAGCTGTACAGCTATTCCTTCAGTTCAGTATATGTGTTATAATGTAACTTACAAGTTGCACAGAAGGTGGAATTAAGTCTGTGCAATTGTCATCTGTAAATGCTGTCGTATTGTTACCTGGTGTTTGAGCAAACTGTTGACATAGTTTTGAATGTGCTTTTATTTTCCTTAAATCTATAGTTGTGGTTATCCTCCCTTCCTTGGCTTAGGGGATGTCTAAGAAAAGCTTATTTGGTAAAATTTCATTACTGGACGTAATTGTTTTTTTCCCTAATACCAGCATGGCCTGTCAGTATTTGCTAGATGCTGTAGATGACCTGATGATGATAACCTAATATTCATTCAGATGCTTTAGAACACTTCAAACCTGTTCTCTAATAGGTTCTGTCTTAATTTAGCAAAGCACTGTTGGGTTAATTTCCCATTTACCCAGTTTGGGTAGGTTCAAGGATCACATTCTCTCCATAAACTGCCTTGAATGCAACTGCCACAGATCTCTTCCAAGCAATATCTGCATGGAGGACATGCCTGTCTCCTCCCATACCCATGCTGGAGGCATTGGGAGGTTACCATATCCAGATTCTCTTGCTACTGTAACAGCTGGTTTTACTTTATCAAGGGAAAAAGCTGGTAGGGAATGTACAAGAAGGAACCCATACCTCACCATTTAAGCTGTGATGAGTTTAAAAATATGTAATGTGTAGCCGAGGTGTAGCAGTTAGTGTATGAATGATCTTTAATTACATACATACTCAGATTTCAGTAAAGGTCCCATAATCCTTTTCATTACATTCTTGCTAGCCTAAGAAACTGCATTCTGTGTATGCGTTTTCATGAAAGTATGTATTTTCTTCTAATGAAACAACTATGTACATGGTGTCTAAGTACTCTTAAAATAACCACTACCTCGCTGATGCAAGATGCAGTGATATTCAGTGTTTTAGGACCTTGTAGGGGCAGTCATAATTGTATGAATGTGAAATAGAAACACACTGTTAACTGGATCACCAGTTTCAAGTCTGGATTTTTTTTTTCTTTGCTGTAGAGTTAAGAAACTCCCTATTTTAGCTTGCTAACAGAAGAGAATCCTCCCCATCGCCACCCCTCTCACCCCTAGTTGTAGAAGTTGGGTATAATCTTAAATCAGATGAACTGAACTCCTTTAGTGGTCTTAGACCAGGAGACCTGAAAATTAAAGGATCTTTAAGTAAATGGGGAGGGTAGAGGTGGGATTTTTTTTTGCGTACTTTGATTCAGAAGTCCTACAGAGGGACAGAGTTTTGCTTCCTGTTTATATCATGCTCTCCTTTGTCCAGCTATTCTGCTCACATAGGAGGTATTCATTTTATGTAGCAGTCGAATCTTTTTTGCACTTAATTTTAAACACACTTAACTCAGATTCGTAAATACATGTTTGATAATTTCATGGGAGTGGAACAGAGAAACAAGGTTTTGTTGAATTTTTGTCTGAAGCAGCAGTCTATGAATACAGCTCAGAGCTGGAAGAGATTTTTCTATGAGCTCATAATAATGGTCTTAATTTTACCTTCTAGTTTGGTATTGAGCTTAGTAACTAACTTCAGATGATATACCTGTGTGACAATGAGATCATTAGCCTCAGTATTTTAAAAGAAAAAACATGACAGCTCACTGCAAAGAGGACCAAACTTCAAGTTAAGAGTCATAGCAGTTCATGCTCATGTCAAAATATTCAGGGGTTAAGAAGTGCTTGTTTTCTTTCCCTCTCTCTGTGCCCAGCTCTCACTATTCAATAACAGTTGCAGATTACTGGATATTTCACCTTTAGTTACCTAAAAGCTTTTTGTTCATTGTATTTCATGTTGGAAGGTGTCCTGTGCACCTGAATGTTCATGGAAGTTAGGAAGTCTGGCTGATGGTGAAAAGTAGCTTCTATGGTGAGCAATTTATGCACTGTCTCTGGCAACCTACAGAAACAGGTTAATTCTGTGGTATGAAACTGACCTGTACCAATGGTGGTTTTCTTTTGAAGTCAGGGGGATGGTGGTGGCATAGACTTCTATTACAGATTGGTGGCATTTATTTGAGGCTGGAATGAGATTGCCCGTTCCAGTTTGAAATGAGAAGGAAGAAAATTTACTCCATCTGGGTCCAAGAAATACAGATTATGCCTGTGGGATTTGACAATTTTCTGTAAGCCAGCAGTTCTGCATAAAAGTTCAGGAATCATGATAGATGTCCTGTGTTATGCCATGGAGAAATAATGCACTAGCTTGCAGTTGTGAGCAGGGGACTGCCATGAAGGCGGTTTGAGAATGTGATATTAGTTCTCTATACGGTATCAGTTAAATATGCAATAATGGTGAATGTGTATGTCATGCTCTAAAGCACTGTTGAAAATACTAAGGTTTCAGAAAATAGAAAAGTTGGTGGTCATCAGGGCCTTATGCAGGACAGAGGTATCTTCAGGAGGTCCCAATTATTTTTTTAAATGATGGAGGATATGAATTAGCAAACTCGCTTTTGAAGAATTTAAAGTCATTGTTCTAGGGGAAGTTCTTTTTCTAATTTCTTTATTGTCTGTATGAGTTACATATGTATATAAAAGCAATTTAATTCCTCCTAAAAAAGCTATTGCAGAAAAGCTAAGTGTAGACCAGCTGAAGGAGTTAGTTTGATGTATGTGTAATCCAATTATTTTTAGCCTTTTATTGATTTCCCAGTAATTAGACAAACAGAAGGCATGTAACAGCAATGGCTTTATGTGTAACAGAGCGAACTACAGTGAGACCAATTGTTCATGTTCAGACTTAAGATTAAAAAAAAGGTTAGACTTACCTAGTACTCTCTTATTTACAATGAGGATGGTTAACCATTGGAAGAGACTAAAAATCTCGAATATTTACCTTATGACTGAGGAAAAAACACCCACAAAAATGATTTTGTTAGCGTTATTCTTAATAGCACAAGAAGAGTAATACAACTGGCAGGGTTTTGGAGTTAAAGGGGAGGAGCTTATGTCAGGGTAAACTGTAAGTCATTTTAAGGCCAGGCTTGTGTGGAAAGGCTTTACCTCCCAAGAATTTTCACAGCCTGTCTTAAGGAGGAGCCCCATAAGGTTTTTCAGATTTATCCATCATATAATGGATTTCAGCAAAGGATCGGATATTAATTGTATGCATTGAAATATTAATAACATTAATAAGGGGAAGGGGCAATAATTTAGTAACTTTAATGTTTGGGGATCAGGGTGACATGGCTTTATTTTTCTTTTTATTTTAATAGCTAATATCCTGTATTAGATGCCAGTGAAACTTGAATTGTGCACAGGAACTTGCTAATATTAATTTGTTTCAGGTGGAGAAAAAGTACGACATTTCTGTATTTCAGCATCAATTTGTAGAGTATTCAATGTAAATTTTGAGTACTTCTAAGTTAATACATTACTTTTTGAAGTAGGTGTGTATGTGCGAGTCTGTTCTGCTAGAACAGAATACTGTAGTCTGCTTGTCTTATGTATATGTATTACGTTGGTTTTTTCTGCTTCATTTCTACTTGTAAGAGGAAAAACTAGCTTTAGTGTCAAGGAATGCACCAAGTGAGTAATGCATCAGAATAAAAATGCTGGCTGCTGCTTTTGTATCTGTATATATCCTCTTTCTGTTTAATGACCCTTTACATACACTCCGTTCTCCCTTCCACCAGTGTATGCATATTCTGTGTATTCAGCTGTATGTATATTCAAGGACTAACCCTGTTCTGGGAGGATCTTTCTGGTTAAACAAATATGTAAAGGTTAATTGCAAGAATTGAGGATGGAATAGAAGTTTGAAAACTTCCTTGTCTGTCAGTCTCTTCAAGCACAGGTAGTTTGAGTGAGAGAGGAAACTATCCTCTTCAAGTTCAAGTACCGCTCTTTAAGATTTGTTTCCGTTAAATTTAATCAGGAATTAAGACATTAATGCTTTTTGAATTGGAACCTTTCAAGAGGGTATCATTGGAAAGGATTGCTTTCCAACTTCTGTTTATATTCATACCTTTATACCAATTTCATTACTTCAAGGTTGTTCCTTCCTAGTTGTAAATAGAAATTAAATAGAGATCTTGTAGTCTGCCTGGAAGACTTACTAAGCTTACATTTAAGGAGAGAGATTTGTAGTAAAGGCCACCTGATGTATACGTTGCATGCTACTGTCACTTTTGTGTTATACTTTGAAGGGCTGTAGTCTTCAGATTTTTCACTGATCAGCTGTCCAGCTCACAGCATGGCTGCTAGGAAGGCATTAGCATGGAAAGTTGAATTTTGCATAGGCTTCTGTTTCCAGCTTTTCAAAACTCAAGGATTTTGTGCAAGGCTGTGTTGTTATGAAAATGTAATGATTGTGGGTTAGATGCAGAACCTGTTTTGGAAAGGGAAGAAAGGTGCAAGTTGCTTTGCCAAACTGAATCAATCTGTAGTGAGTCTCACCTGAAGTGCTGGTCTCAGCATAGGTATGGAAGCGCTTGACATAACTTGATTTGTTTAATCTTCTCCATTATCATTCTCTATGCTAGTTTGTCTGTATAGTACGTGACATCTTTTCTTCCAGACGTTTTCCAAGATCGTTATTTGAAATGTGCTGTTGTCTTTTGGTTTTAAATTCTCTGGTTTTGTTCTCTTTCTTAAGTTTCTGTAACACTGTTGATAAAATTGTATTTCTGGTTTCCCCTGTGCCTTTTATGTTTTTGCGTAAGAAATGCAGCTTTTAACTGTGTGGTAAATCTACATTCCCCACCCCCAATCCTCTATTAGTATTTCAGCACTATATGTCCTCTGTGCCTTTTTCATATTTGATTTTTCTCACTACTTGAAGTACAAGAAAAACAATTCTGAAAAGTGTAGCAGAAAATAGGACCTGCCTTCAGGAAGATGATTTTACAGTATTGCGATCTGATTTATAATATTTATGATTCAGTAACCTAGATATATCTCAGAAAAGAGCTGGATTTAAAGCAACAGGGTGGTTTTATTGAAAAGTTTATGAGTAAGGCTACAGGTAAGAGCCAACTTGAGTTTGAACCCTGCACAATTTTTGTGTTTCATACGGTTACTGGAATCCTTTAAGTGGGTTACTCCCATAAAAGTGGGGGATCATTCAGATGCTTATGGATAAATTCATGAGCTCTCTTCTGTTTCTGAATTTTATTTTTTTTTGTTTTGTTTTTTTACTTTCATGTGTTCTTAACCAAACATTATGACCTTGTTTGCTCTTCTCTTGCTTTTTAGCTTTAGTTTTGTTATAGAATAAAGTTATGATTCCTGTTAGTCCACTAGCTCTGCTTTCTGATGAAGATACTGTGATCTCAGAGTAGGCCAAGTGCTGTGTAAGGCTATTCAAATGTTAGGAACAAAGGTAGTTTAATATTCACAGTCCATCTTGTGCAACTAATGTATTTAATTGAGTTAGAACTTCAAACTTCAAATAAATAGACAAGACTTTATCTTCTCACTGTTTGTAGGGAATGAACTTGAGCTACAAAAACTGAAATAAAACAGGGTGTTGGTTTTTTGTTTGTTTGGGCTTGTTGGTTGGTTGGTTTTTTTGTAAAGTAAGGTTGGTTCGGTGAGGAAAAAGGTATATGTTGGAAATCAGTGAAACATGCGTGTTTACAAAGTAGCTCTGTCTGAAAAATCTTTACCAGAGCTGTAGGTTAAGAGTGACAAACAGAGCTTTCTGGTGCATGTTCCTTCTGTCAGGCTTTTTCTGAAGGAGAATAATTTCTTCTGAGGTGTCTTGTCTTGTTTACAAATTTTCTGAATGTTAGCTAAATACTGAAAACACATTGTGTCTTTGGGCTGGAACAGAATGTGGTAACGTGTTTTTTTATGAGGACTTTATTGGAGGAAGTTGTTGCAGTTAATGCATTAACTCTAATATCTGGCCTGTTTTTTGCTGAGCTTCTTGTATTTTTACTGCAGAAAGACCTTGAGCTGGTAGATGGTAGTTGTTACATGTTGCCTTTGGGAGCTTCAGCTTTTAGGTAGTGGGAGTGTGGTTCTACAGAATGCCATAGAAATAAAGACAAAACCTTAGCATTGATAAAATCTATTGAAGCTGCTGATGGAAGAGAAGCTCTGAAGTGCTCCTAGTAAGTTTATGATACTGATGAAAGTGTACCACAAACTATCCACTAGCTATAATTTTTCAAGTGTCAACATCATGGGTATGTTGCATGACTAGTCCGGTCAGAAGATACTGGTTTAATCACTGTATGGCAGGATAGCATGAAGTTCTGAAGCCATCTGAAAGGGATAGGAAAAACATTTATGGATATTCCCATTAGTAAATGAGAGCCCATAAAAGAACCAAACCAAGTCCTCAATTTGTTAATTCATTTCAGCAGGTAAAGAAGGTCTGTGTGCATTGTGGTTCAGTAACGTGCTGATTTTTAAATATTCTATTCAGTGGTTGACTTAACTCTGTAATTTGACAAATTAAAGTGAGGTATCTGACATTTTATTTTGGCTTGTATTAAACTACCATTTCCTTGGCATAATTTTATGGAAAAAAATAATGTTTTCCAGAGTTAGTCTTCTCATTAATATCATTGTCCTGTCTCTCAGCAATGTAAGTTTGACCACTTACCTGACCTGTGCTCAAGAGGACTCTGGATTAAAAGCACTTATTTAGTTAATGGAGGAAAGAAAGATTCAGCAATAATTTTGCTGGTTGGAGTCTCTTATCCCAGACTGTTTTGCTCTGTGGTCAGGAGTGTATGTGCTGTTCACTTCTGTGTTTATACTGGATGTTTGTCTTGTTTTTGTGGCTTATTCCCACTGTTAACAGGCAGGGTGAGTGTGCTTGTATGTGTGGGGCTGCGGTATAATTTCTCTTCACATGGTCACAGAGCTAAATCCTAGCTGAGAAGTTTACTCTCTGGATTGTTTTGATACATTGCTTTTTCATACTTTTTAATAATACATTCACATTACCTGAGAATGTTAGTATCTATTGATGAGGATTTGAAGGCAGCCAGACCACCACTTTAGCAGATGGCACTGTCTGCACAGGTGGAATTGGAATTTGAGGTCTTAAGCCAGCTTTTGGCAGCAGTATCATTTCCAGGGATGGAGAGAACATGATCTTACTTGGGCTTACAGTTACTGAACTGACTGACTTGGTCAAATCTTTGTCATAATACTGAATAGATGGAGGAAGTAGGAACACTTTGTCTTGTGAGTAGCTAACAGTGCTTCATAGAGTAGGTCCATTGAACTTAGCAATTGGGAAAGGAATAAAACACTTAGGAAAAAGCTATACAGAACCATGTATTTGAGAACTTCAAGTAGTTAATTATCAGAACAAGTGTGCTGTCAGAAGTATCAAAGATATAGCGAGTCAAGGACTTTTCAGCCTGAAGGCTGCAGGTGCAGGAGAAGCTGGGGAAAGGTACAGCCAGGACAGCTGACCCAGGCTGGCCAAACAGGTATTCCTTAATATGTGATGTTACCTTCAGTATATAAACGGGAGTTAGCTGGATGGAGTAAATACTACTCAGGAACCAATAGGCTCTCAGTGTCACAGGTGGGGAGCAGTTGCATTGTGCATCACATGTTTTGTATATTCTTCTATTATTGTTATTATCTTCCTTTTCTGTGCTCTTAAACTGTTCTTAACTCATGAAGCTTTTTTTCTTTCCCCGCTTCTGATTCTCCCCTTCATCCCACTTGGTGAGGGAGTGTGAGCAAGCATCTGCACGGTCTTTGGATTGGCTGGGGTTAAACCATGACAATTCCATTGTAACGTTATTTCCCTGTAGCCAGGAATTGCCCCTTAAGAATCAGTAACAGTCTGTAGCAGCACATGTGGTACAGAAGCAGGCAGCTCTGTGTTGCAACCATTGTGATGGGATTCAACTGTTCTTCCTAAGAGAGGTAGAGGAAATAACATATATCTTTTCCTTGAGAGATCAGGTGTACTTAACTGGTGTTGTGGGTAGAGGCTTTTATTAATGCAATAGCCATAGAGTGAAGACCTAAGGGATGATGGAATGGTGAGGGGGTTTTGTGTTTGTTAGTTTTGTTTGTTTTTAATAAATGAAGGTAATAAACTGACTTGAATGCTGGCTAAATGAAAGGTATTAAAATACCCCTTCATTTGAAGTGAAGTGAGGGGAACAGAACAAAAACTTGACTGGGCTAAAATTGACCGTGTGGCCTGAACTAATGGATGCTGGCTCCTTGTCAATCACATTCAGTTGTCCTATTTTGTGCCAATCAGACACTTAACTTTCACTGTGTGCACAGAGAGAATAATAATGACAGCTATAATGCATTGAGCTTACCAGCGTTAAGGAAATGCCTGTCCTTATAGTAGGTCTTTCCCATTCACCTCTGTTTCCTCCCCTCCTCCGTATGTCTTTACTGTCTTTTACCTGTCTTAGTTGTTCAATGTTTATACCAGCCTTAAAAACAAACTTTGATTGTAATTGCATGTAAAAGGTCCTGAATTTGGAATGCTCTGTCTTGTGTTTTTAAAGGCAATTTAAATAAATGTGGAGATTACAAGACACCAAAAATAGCTGGCCTATAAAGAATAATGATTTGGCACCTGACTCATAATGCCTGTAGCACTTTGTCATTCAAAACACATTTATACTGAGCAGGAAACCTTTAAGTTGGTATTTTGTCTAAGCCTTTCAGCCTAATACAGTACTCTGCTCTAGGTAGCATCTTTCTGCATTCAAATGCAGCAGTGTTCATTCTAAGTCAAGAAGTGTCTAAATCTGTAGATTTGCGAACTGAAGACTGACATCTGCAGCAGGAAATACATAGATAAGCTCATCACAGTGGTGTAGTCTTTGGAAAATCTATTTTAAGTTATTCAGTATTGCACCTGTCACTATTGGAGAAGCACTTTTCTACCTTTTTAGCATCAGACCTGAAATTCTTATCTGTTGTGAATACAGAAGCTAAGACAGTTTAGTTGAAAAGTGTTGGTAGGTTTTACTTGAGTTTTCATGAACATATTTTGCCAAAACTTAGTTCTATACTATTTGCTAAGTAGATTTCTTCTTTACTAGATGCCTTGTACAGTATAACTCTTGATTATGTCTCTTACAGCATTTGTACCTTGAGGGGAATGCTTTAGTTTTCTCAAATGTCTTAGCAGCTTTCTTGATACCTTGCTGTCTTGGTACTTGGAAAAGCCTCTTCTTTTACTAAGAGTTACAAATTGCAATGCTTTTTTTTTTTCTTTGTGTAAGAAAAGTTGGAATTTGGAGGAGTTTGAAATGGGAACTTTGATACCATTGACAATGTGACAGTTATTTAAGGGCAAGGTTAGGCATACTCTTTGCCAGCCTGTGTGTATTTGTGCAGCTCACGTTTCTGCTCATCACCATATGACAATTTATTTCCATTGTGTGTTATACTGAGGAATAAAGTACTAAAAATGCAGTTATTTTGGAGTCTACAGGAGTGTGCTTGTTTAGCAGACTAGCTTTCAGTCATTGCTATGATTCACCATGTGCTTTTTCTATAGACTCTATTTCTTCCCTGTAGCACTGATGGATAAAGCTAACAGATTTTGTTTGTTTATTTTTGAAATCAGAAATAGGCTTGATAGTTTAAGGAAGTTTCTGAAAGCTTTGTTAGTTTGAATTTTTTAACTAAACTGTCATATATGAGCTTTTTATGTGGAATACACATGTGATTTCTTAAAAGGAGCTTAGATGTTTAGGCTGTTACGGCAAACTTTTTGTTTGTCTGCCGTGAGCTGCTGAGCTTTAACTCATGAATGAACAAATTTACACAAGTGTTGATGCTTGGTTTTCTTGATAATGGTTTTGATGCTTTACTGTCCCCACATAAACTGAATGCTGTATAATGTTCAGTATAAATATCAACCAGGTTCTATTACCATATAAATGTGAATGCCTGATATAATATAATAGAACTGTACTTAACAGAAGAGGTAGTCAAATCTGACAAGTAAACAAAGCAAATCTAATGGGAATGTACACTTGTTCCAGTTTTGTGTGTTAAAGACCCTATGTAAACCCCATAGTTCACTCACTGATTTATCATTAATTTTTATTTGCCTTTTTCCCCACAACAACAACAACAACAAAGTTGCATAGATGAGAGATCTCTCAAGCCTCTTTAACATTAGAGTTGCATAGTGCACACTAGACTAAAAAGTTCATAGAAGAAAAAAATTATCATATTACTAAACACAAAGACTAAAAAGAATGTGGCTCACGTTCCCAGTTTCTGGTACCCTGTGGTCAGAGAGAGCAGGGCTGTGCAAGGATGGCTGTGGGTTTTGTGCTGTTCTGGCTGCCCTCAGTAGGGATGCCCATGGGCTCCTTCTAGAGTGGGTGTTAGGAAAAGTGGCACTCTGATAAAATCCACATTTGGCTCGCAGTTAGTTTCCAAAAATGTTTCTACGTTCTTTGAAGAGTTTGGTCACTACTAATGTCTCGTGCTCAGGTTAGCCCAGTCAGCCAGTTTGGGTGTGTGTTTTGTTTAAGTCCTTGGGTAGCTGAACGATTTGGTATTCAGAGACCTGACCTTCAAACTTCAGCTAATGTTAAGTTGTAGAGTCTTACTGCAAATTCTAAGGAGAAAAGTAGTAGCTTTAGATACTGTTTTTTGAGATCTGTTTTTAATGCCTTTTGACAAACCAAATCCTGTTCTTAATGATTAGACTTGGTGTTTTCTTCAGAATGTTTGAGCATGTGTACATCTGGAAGCCCTTGATGTCCACAGTTTGTGCAGTGTGGCCTGTGGAAGGGAAAGTTTTTAAGCCTCCAGTAGACGTACTGGGAAGACATAGCGATTCTCTCAGATGGTGTGTTATTGTTGCCTTGTGTTTTTCTCAGCCTTACCTGTCATGATTCTGTACTGCCGCCAAGTTGGTTAATGAATCCAGATTGTGATATGCCTTAACTGCAAAGGAAAAGAGGGTTGGTTTAATGAGGATCATTTGAAAACCTGCTCTGCTGAACAACTCCTGTGGAAGGAGAGGTAGATTTTATGTTTTTTTTTAATAGCTAACATAGAAAACTTTGAGAGAAATGTAGTGTAAAATTTCACCCAACTCACTTGACTTCATAAAAAATACTGTTATCTATCTAAATGTAGGTTTATAACTTACCTTTAACTTCATCCAGTGCTGTGTATGTTATTCTACCATGATATGTAACTGGAACAGTTGCAGCACACTTGTCTGTGTTGGAACACGCAACCCTGTGTGCATATGCTTCTTAGTATTGTTTACAAAAGTAGCGAAACAGAAGAGGCACTTGTTTGCTGAGAAGTTGGGCTACCATGTTACTCATTATTCAGATGACACTACTTTTTATTTTTTTTTTTTTTTAATCAATGCTCAGTACTGTAAACAGTATAGAATCCTTGTAACTAATAAAAATGCTGGAATTCAAGTGTACAGCCTTCCAGATTTTTTTGAGTTGTTATGTGGTATTGCTGATGCACGGTAATGTTTAAATAAGCAGCAGGATACTGTGTCTATCTTTTAAGTTTGGAACTTGATACAATTTTGTTAAGAGTTAACTGCTGAAATGATGCTGAAGTTCCTCTTCCGTTCTTCCCATACAAGGAGAAGATAATTTTGCTGTAAAGATTTATTCAGGCTCTCCTAAATGGTTTTATAGCTGAAACCTCTGATAAGGAAAGTCTAAATTCTCAGGGCTGTTCTCATTCCATTGTAGAATTTAACCTGAAAGCTGTATTCTTGTAAACCGTATGTGTCAAGTCTTTGCTCAATTTTTATTACAGTCTGATTTCAGCTTAGAGGACATGCCCTGGACTACTTATGTAATAGGTTGAAAGCATCTTAGTGCATTCTTTAGAATCCTTTATTTAGGGGGAATTTTGTTATTGAACTCTATTCTGTTTATTATAAATCACTGAGATAGTTTTTATGTGTTGCAGTCTTGCAGATGACAGCACTACAGCTGCAACAGTGGGCTGTGATAAGGAACAGGGACTTAAACAGGTTTGCAGTTAAGTCTGGAATCTTGTGAAATGTGGCTGTGCAGCAAAGTTGTATGAGATGGGCTGAGCTGGTTTAACTGTGTTGGCACTGAAAGGAGGCAGTGCCACTGTTTTCGTACACCTTGCCGTGGTCCTTACATTACTCATCTATGAACTGATTTAGCTCACAACAGAAGACTCCCCTAAGAATAACTCTTCTCCATGGGTTACAAGGCTGCATAGGCTGAGAAGTTTCATGAGAGCCAAAGTGACTACAGGGAAAAAAGATGAGGAATTTTTATGGCCATTACTAATGCTGCTAGTATTGAGCTGTTAGAAATTCCTGAACAAAATGTTTCAAACTGATGCTGAGTCCTGTGTTTCTGCACACGTGCAGTGCAGTGATGATTTGGCAAATAGCCAAGTCACAGCTGTATTTTTTAGGTAGTCCGAACAGGACCTGTGCCTGGGAAGACTGAGGTGTTAAATTCCGTTTGTGAACTATACTGCATAATTAATGTATGTGTTAAATACTGGAGTTTTCGTGATTCCCAGAGTACTTGGACTGTGTATGTGATTTTTTTTCTAGCGTGTCTTGAGCCAATCTCATTCTTCTCTTCATCTTTGCCTGCCTGTTTTCTATGGTAATTTCAAATACGAAAATAATTTCAGTCTTCGGGTAACAAGGCAGCAAATCACTATTTCTTCTAGAGTTGTGATCTCTAGTACTAATGTTGTTAGACTTCGGAGTCAAATACCCTCTGTGTCTTCCACCTCCGTGCCACCATTCACTGAACAAGTGTGGCAGGTTAAAATTGCCCACAAGTTGTAAGTAATTTGCTGCTGGAAGTGTCTGAATATGGAAGCAAGATTTTTTCCAAGAAAAGGGCAGACTGCTTGCATACTCTTAGATACATACTGATTTGAACATGAGGAAAGCAGGCCACTGTGATGCTGAAGAAGGTGTGGATGACCTCATTTCTAACCAGTGTTCCAGATAACACTAATAATTAGCAAGGTTTCTTGATAGTCTGTTAATTACAAAACCACAGATTTTTAAAAGTAAATTAGACCACATTTTCACTGAGCAATTGCTATTTAATCCTATGCAGCTATTTTAAGTTGGCATTTGTAGCAGAGATCTAATTGTTATAGTAATTACAGTGGAATCCTTCTTAATTGACTACTCATGAGACTGACATCAGTTGATTAACAGAGATGATCTCCATAGTTCTTCTCCATGTTTGGAATGTGAAGGGAGAGCTTTAGGCTCTGCTATAGTAACAAGAGAACAATTTTCTCTACTGAATAGAATGATACAGGGCATTGAGAGATCTTGGCAGCCTCAGAAGGGAAGACCTGCAGCCAGGCAGTTTGGATGAATCTTCGGGTAGCCTAAATTGATGCAGGAAGGTGTCCATACATACTTAAAATTGCCTGTGGACTAGACTGGGGGTGTGTGGGGGGGAAAGTGATCTACCGTCTTCCTCAGGACCCATCACAATGGAAGAGCAAGAAATGACATGATGCTGTTTTGACTCACCACTTCTGTCCTGTTTTCGATCATGTATGATTGTTGTGACCAAATATAAACTATTGCTAACACATTATTATTCAGGTATGTGAAGTCAAGAGGGTAGAAATGCATGTATGCTTACCAACATAACTGTTGCCTTGCCATTATCAAAGGTCAGATCTGTAAGCTGGTATTTAGGAGTTGAGCTTTGCTGTCTCAGAGTCAAGGATCAGTGTAACTCAGGGACTGATCTTGTGCCAGAATACCTGTTGAAGTCTCCTGTGGTTTGCAAGGCAGGATAAGATTGCCCTCATCAGTATGGCCTCGGTCACGTTTGGAGCTCTTTACCAGCAGTTGTTTGGAAACAGATCCTGTAACAAACTTGTCAGAATGTCTTTGCTGTTTTGCATGTAGTTAAGTGTGACTGGATATGCAAGTGAGGTAGTAAAAGGAAAAGTGTTTTGTATGTTTCTATAATAAGTGCTTCTGTAATAAGCTGTGAAGCCTGTTGTTCAGGAAGAACTGAGCATTTTTGCTTTCAGTCATCCTAGAAGCTGCTAGAGCCACTTGCTGCCGTAATAAGAAAATGCTAAGGAAATCTGGAATATCTCTGAACAGTTTACATTGATCTAAGATAGCTACTATATTCTGGCTGTTTGTACCTTTGCTTGCAGCATTGCTGGTGCTTGCCTCTCCCTTGGTGAGCCCTTTCTATGGCAGTGGCAATAGAGTCCCACACAAACATATTTCTGATGCCTGAACTGGTTCTAGGAATAGGGAAGGAATAATGTGAGTGAGGAATGAGGGGTGGCATAATTTCTTTTTAATGTAATTCTCTGATAACACTCACTCTACGTGGTCTCCCTAATCTTGGATATAAATTGACTAGTAAGTTGCAGGACAACTAAGATTTGCTAACATGAGGAGAAGGTGAAGCTAGTGCTGTGTTCACCTGTGGTGCCCCCAACATAAAAAGGACATGGAGCTGTTGGAGTGAGTCCAGAGGAGGCCACAAAGATGATCAGAGGGCTGGAACACCTCTCTCGTGAAGACAGACTGAGAGAGTTGGGGTTGTTCAGCCTGGAGAAGAGAAGGCTCCATGGAGACCTCATAGCAGCCTTCTAGTACATAAAGGACATGTAGTGACAGGACAAGAGGGGATGGCTTTAAACTGAAAGAGGGTAGATTTAGATTAAAGGAAGAAACCTTCTGTGATTATGGTGGTGAGATGTTGGAACAAGCTGCCCAGAGAAGCTGTGGTTGCTCCATCCCTGGAAGTGTTCAGGGTCGGGCTGAATGGGGCCTTGAGCAACTTGGTCTAGTGGAAGGTGTCCCTGCCCATGGCAGGCAGGGTTAAAACAAACTAACCTTTAAGGTCCCTTCCAACCCAAACCATTCTGTGAATGAGATGGTTTGGTGGTTTTGTTGCTTTCTGTGTCCTTTGTGCACAGATTTGAATCTGGGGACAAATTTCTGTAGAGCAGATTAACTGTCACTCTTCTGAAAGAGGCCAACTTTCCTCATCATGCAGGTTGCTGAGATCCTTATGTGGCTGAGAGACAGGATACATATCTCACAGCTTAGCCAAGGAAAAAGGGGCATTGGGGAGTGATTTGCATGCAACAGGTCATAGAAGTGCTTCAGTAGTCCCTACCATATGGTATGGTATGGAATGAGTAAGTCTTGGTGTTGGTGTGCAGCTGTGTCTCCTGGCAACTCTGCTGTCCTTCACTATCCTTCCACCAGTAAATGTTGCTGATGTGAGATAACTTACATGTAGGAACAGTATTCTCCCTGTGAATTTAGCAGATAGAAATCTTTACCTCATAGCCTGGAATCACATTTCTCTTGCATCAGTTCATCACCTCTGGATGACATAATTAACAACCTTTTTTTTTTTTTTTTTCTCCAGTTCCCAATGTTTTCTTATTTCATCTTAATTATAATGTGTTTGTGTTTAAGATGAGCTGCAACTTTGTTAGATTCTTCTTGTGTGTTTAGATTTTTTTCTAAAATTTTGGACCACAAGTTGCTAGAAGGTCAAATGTGTATAAAAAAAGACAGGTCTGTGAGTTTGTATACTTGTATGTGCTTGATTCTGTCTCCGCTGTGATCTGGTTTAGTTTAACTGTTGTGAACCTAACGCTTCTTGATAACTAGCTGTTGAAACTGGTTTCATTTTTAGTTCTGGTATCTTAAACATATAATGTGATCTGTGAGATGGTAACTTTGAAAGTACTACTGTCAGGCAAGGAATGGATGTGAGAGGATTCTTCCCAGTCACACTGCTGTAAATCAGGAGGTCTGCAGAGACAAGTAGATGGGCACTGGTTTGATGTGGTTCCCAATAATGACAGAATCAACTGTAGTGTCCTTTTGCATAGTTTTTGTATTTCAGAGGCAAAGATGTGACTATGATGTGCTCAGACTTGAACTCCTGTGTTGTTTTATAAATACCACTATTTTTAAAAACTCTCGCTCTGTGTGGCTTCCTTCACCATCACATCTTTTGTGTCCCCTAACAAAGAGCACTCCCTTTCTTACTGGAGGCTTGGAGAATTGGAGGCTTCCTGCTCTGCTGTATGCGCCGGATTGCAGAGTCACCTCTTTTGGTTGTTTGCTTAAGCAAATGTGCCTCAAACGATTGTGTATTTTCAGAGCTCTGGAATAATTTGGAGAAATTATTTGAAGAAACATGCAGTCAAGTTACAAACAGCAGATTGTTTCTTTAATTCTTTTGAAGATACACTTATTGCTCCTGCAGTAACTTTTTTTTCAATTGACTTTCTAAAATTATGATATGCGTTCTATATCTTTGGTTTGTTCAGCTGTTAATGACAGGGTTATGTCACTTGGTCTTTTACTTCCCTGTGTTGTGGTTGTCACCATTTAAAGCGAGGCAACAATAAAGGTAGCAACAGATGCTCTCTAACCCCTGCCCTCCCTGTGAAGGAAAAGGAGAAGGAAGAGAGACTTTCCAAGATGGAAAATTAAACCAGCTTTACTAATAATTACAGATATAATGCAAAATATGCAAAACCAATATTGAGGCTGATCATAGAGTGGGGTCTGTTGTTGTGCCAGAGGCCGCAGGGCAGACACCAGGAAATCCTGGGCTGGATTTGACAGTAGGTGGAAACTGGATTCAGGAATGCACAGATAGGATTGAAGGCAGGAGAACAACAGACAGGTTGCTCTTCAGATGCTGGCCATGAACAAAGAGAGTGAGACGCTCATGATCTCTCAGCTTGAAACTGGGTATGATGTGTATGGCATGGAAACCTCAAGTGGTCAATTTTTGGTCACCTGTTCTGTCTGCCTCTCCTTGCAAGTATAACCCTTTACAAGCCTTCACTTGTGGAACATGAGAGATCTATCAGCGACTTTGACTGCTATAGAAAGAAGTATAAACATGGGCCTTTTCTGCATACCATTCTTGCCTTTAGCTCAGTGAAACTGTAAACATCAGGAATTATCAGTTCTGGAAGAAGACACTGTCTGAAAAACATGCAGCCAACTTCAGAAAAGTGAGTTATATAAACGAAACTTAACTGAAAGGAAAATTCACTTAAAGATAGTCGGTCCTGTTTTAGCCAAAACCAGGTCATGGTTATCTTACTTTGAATATGGTATCCAAGGTGTTCTGCAGAGTAAATATTTCGTCAAAGAAATCTTTGTGCTCTGTCAAGTGCTGGTTTTCTTTGAGAAACTGTAACTCACTTGGAGTCCAACAGTCATTTGCCAAAAACTTACCAAGTATTAGCTAAGTGCAGAAGGTGGCCAATACTGTTTGCTTTCAGTTGCTACGCTGCTGCTTGTTTCTGCTTACAGACAAGAGTTCCTTCTTGTAGTCAGGTTGAACCACAATTACAGTATCCTTTCTTTTGTGTTCTAATTATTGTAATTCAGTTTTGTTAAATGCTATGTACTAAAAATGCAGGAAGTATGAAAGTATTAAACTTGTTTTGAAGAATTACACCTGTGTCCTTGCATTATCGTTTGAGAGAGGTCCTGTTGCATCCCCAAGGCAGAACTGAACAAAAGTTCCAGTTCCTTCAGGCTGTTGGTGAGAGCTGCTCTGCTGTGTTCCTGCTTTCCATAGTGCCTTTTTTACTGCCAACTTGCTTTAGATTGCTTTTTCTCTCTCTGATGTTTTGAAACATGCGTGGCAACACTAACACAATAAGAGTGGATACAGGGGACCACCTTGGTATCTTAATAGAAGGGAAGACTACAGAATAAAGAATGGTGTCGCGATATAATTTTACTTAGAAAACTTCTGAAGTACGTTAGACCCTGCAGCATTCTGGGTAGTCAGAAGAAGGGTTGCTGTTTGGTGGCCTTTTCCTGTAGACTGAATAAGTAAAATTTCTAAAGGAGGAAAGTGGTTATTGAGCTCTTGTTTTTTTAAACAACTAGCAGGGTAATATGATAAATGTTGGAATTTTAACTGTCCAAATACTTTACTGGACAGAAATATAGTGGGATGAATAAGGTGCAGTTCCATGTTACGGGCTGGGTGTTGCAAAAAGTGATGAAGCTGCTTTTTTTCCTCAGACACCCTCTGTCTCTGGGCTGAGCACTCCTACTGCATCCCTTTGACTGTGGGGTTATCTGACCACCTGATGAGCCGGTGGAGGAAGTGTAACCTGATGGAAAATTAATTTGGAGGGGGGAAGCAAGCAGATTTTTAGGGTTTGGACAAACTTTTTGGATAGAGTGTAACACAAATTCAGATGGGTATTAGTACAAGGTAGAGGGAATGAAGTTTGAGGAACAGTACCATCGTTCCGAAGTATTGGATCAAATTAGCATCACAGCACAAACAACTCCCAAAGTTGTCTTTCTGATAGCTTTTTTTATGTCAGGCAGAGAAAACAACTGAAGAGGGAAGCTTTTCTGGATATAAGCCTAACAGGTTGAAAATAGTTAAATGTAAAAGTGAAAGGCAGTTTCAGTAAGAATAAACTACCTTCAACAAGTATGTGTTGTGAAACAGCGTATCTATGAAAGATCCAAGGAAAGGAAGTTGAGGGAGAGGGGGAAGAAACTGCAAAGTCTTCTGTGCTCTTCAGGAATTCGGACTGAGTTTTTGTGAGACAACTGCAGTTATTCCAATGTAGCTTCAATAAGAAGGATACCTTAACACAGAAATCCGAATGCACTGAAAGTGGAAGCTGGTGGAATAGGAACAAATATTAATTGTTCACATATTAATACTATTTATGTGAAAGGTTCCTCCTCAACAGGAGGAGCAGGGTGAGACCCATCTAGCAATGAATGTGCAGAATAAGAAGAGCATATTCTGTAAATATTTGTAGTAAGAGAAAATCTTCTTGATTGTATTTGGTAATGAGATAGTTGAAATGTTTCTCTGCCATAGCTTTTCATGAGTCTTAATATTTTCTTTGCCCTTGGTATTAATTTGAAAAAGACATTTTTAATGTAGTTATGCAGCTAAGCCAGTTTAATGGCTAGCTGCTACCAAAGGGAGTCGTGTTTCTGTCTTCCTCCCTTTCTCCACTGCCTTCCCTCCCACCTCCACCCTGGCAGTTCAGAGAGCTAATTCGTCAGAAGACTAATTGTTTCTAATTGTTTTCAGGAGAAATAAGAGGAGAGGAATGACTTTCTGTGGATTTGGTTCCCTAAGCTGTCATCATAGATTCAGTCTGGCCTCAAGCAGTGGTAATATGGAGAATGACAGCAAGGGGCACAAGATGGTACCTTGTGGTGGTAGTGAATTGTTAGATGAGTTTCCTTCTAGCATGATAAATGACAGCCTTTGAGCTGGACTAACTCACCTAAAATTTGTGCTAGGAATTGAAAGAGTCATTCTGAAATGATTTCACAGCTATTTGTGAACTTTTGAGGAGCAGATGATATTCCAGAGGAGAAGGGCAAAAGGCACTGCAACCATGCTTCTTCAACAAAAACCACCAAACAAACGTAACACCCACAAAAAAAGTCCCTCAAACCAAAAATCCCAAACCAAAACCCCATAACAGCCTGTTGAAGAGGTGGAAGCTAGAGGGTTACAAACAAACCATCTTAACAGCAGTTCCTGGAGGAATATGGATAATGTAAATTATTTGGCTCCAGTAATCACCTGGAAGACACCAGATTCTCTGTGAGCAACCAGTATGAGTTTTTCAAGAACAAACCCTGGTTAATCCACTCTTAAATTATTTATGTGTCAGGACAAGGGACCTAATGGATAGTTTTATCTTGACTTTTTTAAAAGGTTTTTTGATACTGCTCTGTTATGCAATGAACAGAAACAGTATTATAGAAACTGTTGTATAGTGGAGATATATCTGATTGGAAATCTACATCTGGAAATGGATGAATAGTCAAAGTGGAAAGATTTGTTCAATTTCTGAAGCAGTCTGTGTTTTCAGCCTGGCTGGTGTTTTCAGCGGTGACTTGGACTTACAGCATCTACATATTAAATCAAGGTACCATGAAGGGCAGCCAGCATGTTTCATTAAGATTTGGAATTCAAAATCATTCTGACAAACTGAGGAAGCCTTTGCAATTTTAAATGGACAGCTGCAGTTTCAGATGAATGAGGTGTTGCATTTGGGTGGGAGTAATCTGCTGTGCAATCACAATGGAGAATGACTGCAGGATAGAAACTGTAAGCTGTAGTAGGTTAGTTAACTGTAGACGTTTAAATGTGCTTTCATGTTAAAAACAAGTGCTTCCAGAGTTACTAGTCACACCTAATTAGATTATTGGGAGAGAGATGTGCTGAGCCACTAGCTGAGATGTTGAAGTTGGAAACAAAGTGCCTGTTGCTGATTTATGTCCAAATAAGTGAGAAGTGGGTGTATGAGAGTGTAAAGGGAACATTGCCTGGTCTATGTTCTTTTATTTAGTGAAGTGTCTTGTGGTGGATTGAAACAGATGTATGAAGAGCAGGTTAGTTTGCCTGTTTCAGTGGAGGAACTTCTATCCAGTTGCTTTCATAATATGTGCATGTAATAACACTGCTCAAGTACTGATTATTTTTGTAATTGGGATGCAAGTTAAGCAAAACTGTGATTTGTGCTTCTGTTTCAAGAATTTTGTTAAGTTTTCTTTAAATTTTTGTTACTGAAGCCTGTTAGAAAATTACTATAGTGTGGACTACTGATACTAACTGGCAGTGCCCTTTTCCATATCCAGAGATGGATCAGAGAAATTGAAAACTTAATTTAGCATCTAACCCCCTTCCCTGAAACAAAGCACTTTTTTTGCATTTAAAAACACAAGTTGGTGTGAACACATTGGGAATCCTTCATATGATTATAAAAACAGTAAGCCTTTGCTGTTATTCAAAAACCATTGGCGATTACTATGTATTTGACTAAGAATCCTGCTGTACTACATGGAAATAAAACTTAATGCCCTGTTCTGCAACAGCTGTAGCTGTTGGGACAAAATCCTGAAGAATTACTACTGTTTACACAAATTTCAAGTGTCCAGCAGCAGTGCTTCACTAAAAAGCTAGAAAATAAATTATTTTGTACTGTACCCAAGAAAGCATTTTAGCTGCTGCATCTCCTAGGTGACATAACGTCTTAAAAAAAGCTAGAGGATCAAAATCAGTCCTGTGAGTTTTACTTGAAACTCTATGGTATGTCTTATCATTAGTCTCTTTTTATGAACAACCTTTTTAACAGGGGACAGATGTGGAAAAAAAAATCTCTATAGCTTGTTAGAAGGTAAAGATAGGCTAAAATGCTGAGAGTCCTTGCAGCAGAATTATACCATGAAACACGTTTTAGTTTGGGACTGCACTAACGCTGCACTTTCACTATTTTATAATTTTGTGAGTTTTTTTTAAGTTTTGATAGAATGTTAATTGCCTTTGTAGTACTGAAGAAGGGAGTAAATTGAAGTCAGATAAAGAGGTAATAAGATCATACGGATGGACACTTATGTTTTTACTTTAATATTGAAACCGATTATTGCTGCCACCCTTTTGCTGCAGTTCCTTTTTTTGGGTGTTTCAGTGATCTGGTTTATAGCATCTCAAGGAGAACTGCATTGGCAGCGCTGGTTTACTGAGCACTTAGGAAGGAACAGTATAGAAATTTTTAAAAAGAGCTTTGGTACTAGGGAAAAAAATAGTGTTACATTGTCAGTAAACCACTTACATATATGCACACATTGCTGTGTGGTTTTTGTTGGTAACTCTATATGAACACTGCTGGTACTACTTACGGTCTTGGTAGCACCACAGGAAGAATGGAATGCATTCAAATAGTTGCGTTAGAAAATTACTAGAATTCATAATGTTCCTAATTTAGCTACTTGGGTTGTAGTAATAGATATAAATGTAATTTACTTTTAAGCTTGAAAAAAGCTGCAGATTTCTAAAAGCTAGTTATTCTCACCCTCTGGTTTATAGTTTAACATTTGTTTGAAAGATTAGGAGGGGGAAAAGGAAAGTAATGGAAAAGTTGCAATAAATGAGAATGCCTTTAGGAATCATTCTCTGGGTAAAAATAGTTGCTTCTTTTCTTAATAGGAGATGATGGCAGACCTCCTTTTTGGTTTTCTGACATCATTGGCAATAAATGGCTGTAGCAAATATAGACTAATACCAGAGCGAATATCTGTCTGCAGCTACTTGTTATAATCTGTATGTCTAATCAATCTTAAGTGTCTCTCCAGAAATATGTAAAGATCAATTTGTGTAGCTCACTGTGCCAAGGACGTGCAACTTGGCTTACGGAGTTCAGTAACTGACGAGTTGTGTGTTTGCAAGAGGGAGAGCTCCACCTACTGGCAACACCTTCTGGTTTATGGAGTGCAAGTTGAGTTGACGGTGCACTATCAATTTCTTAGGTCTGGTTTCATGGATTTAGAAGGAGAACATTTGCAAGAAAATAGGCATCCTTCAACTTTAAAAAGTCTGAGCTCTGAAAATATTTTCTCAGATTTTCATCTTGACTTTTTTGTTTATAGGAACATCATCTCCAACGGGCTATCTCAGCACAACAAGTATATGGAGAGAAGAGGGATAACATGGTTATACCGGTTCCAGAGGCAGAAAGTAATATTGCGTACTATGAATCTATATATCCCGGAGAATTTAAAATGCCAAAGCAGCTGATTCACATACAGCGTAAGTAAAGTAGCTAATTCATTTAAGTCTATACCAAGAACTTTATTTTACTTAGCTTAAATGTCTGTTGAGCTCACATCAAGGCAGACTTCTGAGAATTAATTTTTTCCAACATGTAAAGGAATACATAGTTCTTAACTGAAGAGGTATATTTAGTTCTTGATCAAGAAGTCTGTGTCTCTATGTTAGTATTTTAAATTTGGCAGTCTCAAAGGCCCACTCCTGCCCTCTGTATAACACTCAGTAGTTACAGCTTGCAGGGGAATTTAGGTTTGTTAGCAAAGACAGACACAAATATACTTGAAGAGGAGAATATATGATACATAGTTAAGAAGCAGAGTACCTGTCCCCTGAAGTTTAACCAGGATAAAGTGACAGTAGGGTGGATTGGAAGGCCAAGCAGAAATGGCAGTAGTAGTAGTAGTATTTGCCAGTGCCTGGATTCGATATCTAGAAGTATTCGATATCTAGAAGTAGATGTTTTTTGATATCACCAATGGCCTGAAAATGTGTTGAGCTTTGGTTTTGTTGGAAGATAGCAGCTATTCTATATGGATGTGACCCTTGATGTGAGCACCACATTGAAAACATTATAAAAAATTTATAACCTGTTCCAGAATTTTGTTGCATGGTGTGATCACTAGAATTTAAAAAGTAATATCTGTGCTATGTAAACAGATCCCATGCCTAATTAACTTTGGTTTGATGTTAGACTTCTATATCAGTCCAAGCTTCAGTGATGGCTTAAAGTAGTAGAATCAGAATAGTTTGGGTTGGAAGGTACCTTTAAAGGCCTTCTTGTTGATTCCCCCCCAAAATGAGCAAGGACGATTTCCACTAGATCATGTTGAAGATCAGGTAGATTAGAGCATGTTGCTCTGCTCCTAAGCAAATGAAGAGACTAATATTGGGTTGGTGCAAAAGTAATTGTGGTGTTGGACCATGAATTTTAAATCATTGTAACTAGACTTAAACACATCTTTATTAATCAAAATAGGAACCATTACAATCAACACATTTTTTGCTAATGAGAAAAGTTTGTTTATTCCTATAGCATAAAAACCCATCCTTTGGGATTCAGTGAATTCTTGGAAAGCATTTTCTGCATCCTGCTGGTTGTGGAAGCATTTTCCCTGCAAAAGGTTTTGGAGGTGCTTGAAGAAGTGGTAGTCAGTTGGCAGGAGGTCAGGTGAATATGGAGGATGAAGTAAAACTTTGTAGCCCAATTCATTCAACATTTGAAGCATTGGTTGTTGGACATGCAGCCAGGCATTCTTGTTGTGAAGAACTGGGCCCTTTCTGTTGACCAATGCCAGCTGCAGGCATTGCAGTTTTCAGTGCATCTCATCGATTTGCTGAGCCTCCTTCTTGGATGTAACTGTTATGCCAGGATTCAGAGAGCTGGAGTGGATCAGAGCAGCAGCAGACCACCAGACAGTGACTCTGACCTTTTTTTGGTGCAAGTTTGGCTTTGGAAAGTGCTTTTGGAGGTTCTTCTCGGTCTCAACACTGAGCTGGTTATCGCTGGCTGTCATATGAAATTCACTTGTCGCATGTCACGATCTGATCGAGAAGTGGTTCATTGTTGTTGCCTATAAGAGAAGATGACACTTTAAAATTATTTTTTTATTATTATTATTTTCAGTCAGCTCCTGAGACACCCACTTATCAAACTTTTTCACCTTTGCAATTGGCTTCAAATACCGAGCGATGGTAGAATGGTCGATGTTGAGTTCTTCGGCAGCTTCTCATGTAGTGCTTAGAGGTTCAGCTTCGATGATTGCTCTTAATTGGCCGTTGTCAGCTTCCAAGGGCCGGACACTGTGCTCCTCATCTTCAAGGCTTTCCTTTGCCAAACTTGTTGAACCACCACTGCACTGTATGTTTGTTAGCAGTTCTGGGCCAAATTTGTTATTGATGTTCTGAGTTGGTTCCACTGCTTTACAACCCATTTTGAACTCAAATAAGAAAAACGCTTGAATTTGCTTTCTATTTAACATAATTTCCATAGTCTAAATAAAACAAGCAGCAAGTATGAAGTCATTAGCAAGAAAACAAAACAACGCGTAAAGTAAGAAAAGCGCATTAAAATTATGTACAACATAACCACATTGATATTGGAATATATTCTTAAATAAAACAGCAGATCTCAACAATGCAAAAACGCGGCTACTTTTGCACCAACCTAATACTAGTAGCCTTCCATGCTGATATTAAGATTACATCTTTCCATTCTTCTTTTCCTTATCTAGCTGTCTAACAGCTGAAATGGTGATTTTCAGCTGCATTGTATTCTACTTATTTATTAAAAGCAAGGGATGCTTTTCACAGTGTGTTTCCAGATGTGCAGTTGGGAAGAAAATTGGCTCTCTTATGAACTAAAACAACTTGAATGAAGCATGAGAACTAAGGAGATCTTGTTTTGAATGCTGTATTTTCCTAGCATATTGTGGAAAACACAACAGTTGTTTGCGTTCTGCAGAACGTTAAGGCCAATTTAGTCTGACTTGTCTACATCACAAAAATCATGGATTAGTATGTATAAGGTCACTGTAATACAGTCTGCACAGACTTTGTAGAAGTACCTTTGAGATTATTTTGGGCTAAAGTCTTAACTGGTGATAATACAGTATGTAAAACTGCAGGATACTGGACAGCTTTGAAAATTTTGACCAGTCTAAAAATTGCTTACTGAAAGCAGTCAGGTAGAAAGCTGCCAGCTGGTGTGACCACTAGCAAGCTTTCATTGGTTAACAAAAGCATAGTCAAATAGGTATCAACTTGTATTCCTGATTTTTAATAGTGTAATTTTTTTCAAGAAAAAAATAGATATAACTTTGAAATAGCATTATTACAACACTCAAAAAAATAATTTAGGTTTTGTCTTCAGAAGAATGTGGTGTGTGCTCCAGACACTGCTTAGAAGAAAACATTTCTGTAGTAAAACTAACTTTGGTTTTCACTGTTACCATTTAGCTTTTAGTTTGGATGCTGAGCAGCCGGATTATGACTTGGATTCGGAAGATGAGATCTTTGTGAATAAGTTGAAGAAAAGAATGGATATCTCTCCTTTGCAATTTGAGGAGATGATAGACAGACTAGAAAAGGGCAGCGGTCAGCAGGTACAACGGTACTTTGAATAAAGAATTTGACGTACGTGCTCTATATGTTGCTATATGAAAGTGACATGCTGGGTTTTACATTTAGCCAGTCAGCCTGCAAGAGGCCAAGCTGTTGCTGAAGGAAGATGATGAATTGATCAGAGAAGTGTATGAGTACTGGATTAAAAAGAGGAAAAATTGTCGAGGGCCCTCTCTTATCCCAGCAGTGAAACAAGAGAAGCGAGATGGTTCCAGCACAAATGACCCGTATGTTGCTTTTAGAAGACGAACAGAAAAGATGCAGACACGAAAAGTAAGTGGATCAATACTTCCCTCTGCTTTCTTTCACATCCTACTCCCCCTCTAAAGAAGCAGCTTATGTAGAGAAACAATTCTGCTATGTGGTATAAAACAATAGAAGTTAGTGTTCTTTTGTTCTAATTTGCAAGGGTAAAAACATGACAGAAACTACTTTAGAACAGCTGTTGAATGGAAGTTTATGTGCATTATTTTTTCACTAAATCTACTGCTAAACCTGTGTATGGTGTTGGTAATCTGTAGCTCGTTGATAACCATGCACATGCTTCTCTTTGTTTTAGCAGGTGGGATTATTCATATACATAAATATTTAGAACTTAATTTAATTCAGCTTATTTCATGTAAATGATGTGAGGAAATATATACTATCTATTTACAGAATCGAAAAAATGATGAAGCATCTTATGAGAAGATGCTTAAGCTGCGTCGAGATCTGAGTCGTGCAGTAACTATCCTGGAGATGATAAAGAGGAGGGAAAAAAGCAAGAGAGAGTTGCTGCATTTAACACTGGAAATTATGGAGAAGAGGTAATGTTTATTGAAGAATTTCTGCAGAAGGTTTTGGAAACTACTTTGTATTCTGATTCCCACAAATACTTAGTAATGAATTTTTTTAATAAGTATCTAGAGTGATGTTCACAGAATAGCGTGTTTTCATATATTGTCATGGAGAGCAAAACAAAATGTTACAAAGTTGCTTGTTATGGGAAAGTAACCTTTCACACCAATCTACATTGGTTTATTGCATGTGTACATATATTCTAATGTATGTATATATCCTATGTATTATACAGGAAGAGAGATCATCATTATGGGTAAATTCATGTGGAAATTTGTGTTAAATTTAAACATGTACATTAAGGAAATCCCAGCTAATTTTAATGCCATTTCCAATCATTAGCATTCTTTTTCTTCATTATCGCTTTTCTTTTTTAGCAAAGCTTGATCTAACACTCTCTTGAGGAAAACAAACAAGCATTTAGTACAGTATAAAGTGTTCTGTGAGTCATCTCCAATTAGGGCTTCTTTTGACATCCTGTTTGTCAGCTGTGCTGAAGACCAAGTGCTCTACTCCGTCAACTGTCACTTTCTCAACCAACTGCGAATCACATTTACAATGTGGAGTTGTATTTTAGATTCATACTTAGAATCTTCTCTAGCTTAAGCATCTATGTTTGGAAACAAACATTTTTGAGTCAGTATTTTAAAGCTCTAAAACTGACCTTTTAGTCTGGTTTCTTAGGGAGAATGTCTGTATCAGGGCACTTTCTTCAAGCATTGACCATTTTTAGTAGAAACAAAGATTTTTCCAGTAGTTTTATCAAGAAAATAAGCTGTTGAATAGAGGAAATACTCTAATGCCCCTCTCAGAATTTAAAACTGCACTTCAAATCAGCACTGTCCACGGGAACATAATACAAAAGAGAGAGGATTGATGAATAAGGTGCTTGGCCACACTCTTTAAAACTTTTTGGGTGATAAATGTGTATTTTTCTAATGGTACCTGTCCCCAAGTGAGAGGGGAGGGAAACCCTCTTCTGTTCTTTCCTTCAAGTTTCTGCTTTTCCTTTACATTATTATCTTTTGGAGATGTTTTACAGGCTTTACAGGGTAGTTATCCTTTTATTTATTTGTCAACATTAGTCATTGCAATGAAGTTTTCATGTTATTGGTCTCCATTTCTGGAACAATGCTTCCTGCATTTCTTGCTGTCATTCAGGACTTCCCTTTACCACAAGTTGCAAGTATTAGTCTGTTTTTCTCTGTGTTGTTCCATTTTTTTGCTGGGCATACGTTGGAAACGTTCCAACAAATAAAAAATAATTCTGGTTTCAGGTATAATTTGGGTGACTACAGTGGAGAGATTGTGTCTGAGGTCATGGCACAGCGGCAGCCGATTAAACCTACCTATGCTATTCCCATCATTCCTGTGACTAACAGCAGTCCTTTTAAACACCAAGAAGCTATGGAACTGAAAGAATTTAAAGTTAGAGTGAGTAATGTCAATAACAGAGTTACTGATTCATGCTGTTACGCATGCAAGATACAGCTTTTTAGGATGGGGGAGGGCTTTTTGAAGCTGGAAATAGGCTAGCAAAGTACAATTGGAATGCAATTAGATTCTTACTCTGGGGGACATGAACATTTTTCACTAATACTGTCCATAAATTTAGGATATCCTGAACAAAACTATTTATTACCTAGATAGTAGTAACTAATTACAAAGATAGAAACAGTGAGGTAAAACCCATATCTTGTTCTAAATTAATGTAGTTATTTTAATCTGGAGGGTTGTGGTATGGGCTTTTTTTGTTGTTGTTTAACTATGATCCACTGATAACTCCCAGCACGCTGTGTATCTGTGTAAAGTATCAACTAATTTTACATGATTTAGAAAGCTGACCAGCACTTTTTTTCCTGCAGGCTTTAATTTTGTGTCATACAAAGTATAGCTACAGTGCCAACAACTGAGCATATTAAATAGGTCAGGTAACACAGGAGAAATGGTGAGGTATAGTTTGAATTTTAAACGAAGACTTCTTATAACTGAAGAATGTCCAAAGGCTGTTCTGAATCTGACAAGGTGGCTTGAGTCAGTGAACACTTCCATTGATAGTAATGTAACTGAGGTTGCTAGTGAGGCTGGGTTGATGCAGGGTCTCACAGCATGAAAGAAAATTGTTTCTTGGAAGCTTAGGAAATGCACTTAAACTTGGATTTGCATAGTATGGGAAAATGTGTTTAATTTTCAGAGGATTTTGTGAGAGTCTAAGTATCTTTGAGAGGTTGAACCTCTATTTTTGCCTTTTAAGTGTAGTTTGGTATTTAGTAATTCCCTAACAGTGCATAAATGTCTATTCGTTTCAAATGTTAGAAAAGAAGAATGGTTCCTGGTGGAGGTCATTGTATATTTGAGTAGTACTATTATCTTAACCACTAGTGTTATATCTAGCACAGATTGAGCAAATAGTGCTTGATTCCACCTTGTCTGTTAAACATTTCAGTTACTGGAAATGAAAGAGATATATTTATTAGATGACTGCTTGTATTGCTGTCAAGATGGTGGAGAGATTGGTTCATGTTTTAGCTCGCTTACACAGGAGTTTTTGAAAATGCCTGGTTTAATCTAATTTGCTATGTATGTAATTTTACACTGCCTTTTTGCTTTTCTTTTTCTTGCAGCAAGATAAACCTGATGTTATTAGACCTAAAAGAAAGTACGAGAAGAAGCCAAAAGTCTTACCTTCATCTGCTGCTGGTACTCCTCAACAGACAAGTCCTGCTGCACTGCCAGTCTTTAATGCTAAAGATTTGAATCAGTATGATTTTCCTAGCTCGGATGAAGAACCTCTCTCCCAGGTAGGACCTCTAGAGTTCTGTGCTGCTCTTGGGGAAAGAATAGAAGTAGGACTGATGGTTTTACTAATATCTCTCCTCATACACCCCCCATTCCCCTCTTTAAAGGTTTTGTCTGGTTCTTCGGAAGCAGAGGAAGAGAACGATCCTGATGGTCCTTTCGCCTTCCGTAGGAAAGCAGGCTGTCAGTACTATGCTGTAAGTAGAATATCCTTACGTACCATAAAACAGAACTTTGTTGTGGGAAAACATCTTGTGATTAATTGTTTATAATTATTTTAAGCCTCATTTAGACCAACCTGGCAACTGGCCATGGAGTAGCCCTAAAGAGGGAAGATTAGGAGATGTGCGTTACAGATACTGCTTAACCACCCTCACTGTACCCCAGAGATGTATTGGGTTCGCACGAAGACGAGTTGGCCGTGGTGGAAGGTAAGTGCTACATAATTGTTGCTGGTTTGGGGCGGGGGAGGGGAAAAACCAAACCCACAACAACAAAGGAAAAAAAAAAATCCACAATTACTAAGACATATTTTAAAAGAGCAAAGTTTAAAAAAAAAAAACACAACAAAAAAAACCACAAAACCCTCAAAAATGGAGACATCAGAGGGTTTGACTTTTTAAATATTTCCATTTGATACAAGTTTCTTTAGCTGATTAATGTCTCCATTTTTATTTTGCAGTAGTGGAAGCCACTTTAATACTGTTTTCTTAAATGTTTCTGGAGTCTTTTATTACTGGCCTCTCAAGTTCTGGGGTGAAAATACATGTATGTTTTCAGTTGTGATTGATGGTTTGTATTTAAATTACTTGCATAGTTGTCTTCAAATTGTAGTATTTTAAAATAGTAAAAATTGCATTTTTTCAGAAAAAGCTTTTCCGGGTATGGAGCATATTTGGTGATTTGTCAGTTTTAGAGGAGAATTTTTTTGGGGAATGCTTACAAGTAACAATAACTGTTAAACTTTGAACACTGTCAAAAATACCAAAGAATTAAGGATTTCCTTAAGGCATTTTTCTTCTAAGCACCTATATTGAAAACAATTTAAAAACTGTTCAGTGTATAAATGCTGTTTCTTAAATCATTGTATTTAACTTAAAGAAAATCTAAGAATGTGATTTGGCTTTCAAATTAATGCTTAGAACCTCTTCTCATATTAGCGTATCAGCAAAATCAGAATGGGAGCTGAAAGGCTCTTACTGGGATTTTTTTTAAGGGGATTTGGAAGTTAATGTGTGACATCCCCACTGCAGTGGGATGGTTGTAGGTATATTCAGTTTATATGGGAGTGAGCCTTTTGAGCTGAAGTTACTTAAGCAATTTTATTCTCTAGGGTTTTTTGCATTGTGGAACTCTGTCTTCCAGCCTGATTTTAAATATATATGTGGGTGTGTGTGTTGCAGTATCTTAATATATACATAATGATGTACGTCAGCTGTTCAAACAGTAAAAGCTAGCATATACATGTGAAGAGAAACCTAAACATACTTACTGTAAAATAACGTATAGTCATGCATTCTGTGTATATTTTGGGAGGGGGAGGTTGCTCGTTCTCACATGGCAAACTGTTGACCTTCTTGATATTTTCCTTTCACTGTGTAATTCTGCATCGTTTTCCTGTTTTTAGGGTGCTACTCGACAGAGCACATTCGGACTACGATAATACATTTCATCAGCTGGATTTGGAAATGTTTTCCTCATCACAACACTCTTCAATCAGTCAATTTGCCAATACCTCAGAAACAAATACCTCGGACAGATCTTTCTCGAAAGACCTCAGTCAGATACTAGTCAATATCAAATCATGTAGATGGCGGCATTTTAGGCCTCGGACACCATCCCTACATGACAGTGACAATGACGAACTCTCCTGTAGGAAATTATACAGGGGTGTAAATCGAACAGGCACAGCACAACCCGGGACCCAGACATGCAGTACCTCTATACAAAGTAAAAGTAGCAGTGGTTCAGCACATTTTGGTATGTTTATTTTGACAAACTTGCTTCTAGAAACTTTAAACTTGGCTCAGAATATGCAGAATATTGTTAGATCATCCGTACTTTACATCATGGTCTATTTTGTTGGTAACAGCCTATCTTCACTCTTATCTCTTTATTTGCTACGTAGAATGTTTATTAGTATTTATTGCTAGCAGTGGTGTATGGCATCTCAAATTTATGCAAATGCTACCTTGGTATGTAATGATGATTTTAGAAATATGATGGTTTAGAAACCAGTATTGTGCAGGCTTTATGTTGCTTCTGAAGATCAGGATTTTTGAAATTAAAAATACATTAATTGAAATGTTGGTAAAAATTTTATGTTCCGAATTTTTTCTAGTCCAAGGTGTGATGGTGGGAAACAGTTAAAATGTTTATTTTTTAAATCCCAGCATGTTATCAACTCTCACTTGAACTTACGTGAAATTAAATGCCATTTCCTATTCAAAAAATACCCGGCCCACCCCAGCTGATACTTCTTCTCACACTTGGCAAAACTCTCAGACTAATCACCCATGTGTCTTGTCAGCAAGTGGCAGATTACGTCTGTAGAGCTTGAATTATGGAATTGAGGACCTAGGAAAACTTGATGTGGTGGTGTTTTTTTAATTGGAATACTGTTGGATAGCATCTCTCTTTATATTGGGTTCTTCACACTGAACTTAATTAACTCTTAAATTTTGATCAGTCAGTACATTGTCATCTTTCTATGGAAAGTGAAGTGATGGAGCTTTTTTTCAAAGAAATAACGTTGGAGTTCACCACCATTTTGTAAGGAGTCTCTAGAATCATGCTTTCCATGCCATTTTGAATTATGGCTTTGGAAATAAATTAGAAAACCCAGATAATGTAGGAGTCAGCTGGGGAACAATTCATATACCTAATAAACTCCCCAAATTATGGGGTGTTTTGGAGATTTGCTCAAACAAAGAGCGTTGCCATGATAACAGATTACTTTAATCCTCTTGTTTCCCACTATGTTTTATACCTTTCCTCCCTGCACCACGTGTTTTGGGTTTGTTTTGGTAGTTTTTGTGATGTGGTGGGGTGTGGGATTTTTTTGTTTGTTTGGTTGTTTATGTTGGTTGAGGTTCTTTCTGAAAATTCCTCCTTGTGTTTTTAGACTTGGTGGACAGCTTTGTTCTGCTGCTCTATTTCATGCTTCCTCTCCATGCTGTCCTAGAGTAGGTCCTTTTCCCCATCCCCCATTCTGTTCTCTCTTATGACTCTTGTTGGAAATATATTAAAGCTAAAAGTGATGGTTCCTCACATTTGTGATCAGAGTATGGCTTTTGGTGTTTAAATTCTGGTCTTCCAGTGTTTCAAATCAATAAGCCAAGTCCAGAGGAGAGCATGACCTGTCTAGTGGCCTGAGGCTGAACTGTGATAAAATGGTAGTCAGGGTACTAGTGTGAAAAGAAAACTCATGTGTTCTGAATGGATTATAAATAGACTATAAAGTAGTAACGGGCAACACATTACATCTGAAAAATTAAACAGCCAGTTTTTCAAGTCTACATAAATTGAGTTTAAATTGTACGTCTTGAGGTGTGTGTGTATAAATACACGAACACCTCTAAAGAATCTTCTTCCTTAAATAAATTATTAAGATATTTGTCTGCATCAATTTAGGAATTAAATCAAATTGTTATTTCTGGTTGTGAGTTCTGCACAAGGTTTTAATTCCATGGTTGTATTTTGAAGCCTGTGGGAAAGTAATACATATGTGTAAGTGCCTAGCATATTACATTTGTGCTTGGGATTCTATGCAGATAGTTTCTCTCATTTATGTAAAATATTTAAGTTAGTGTTCCAAACTTATAAATTCCACAATATTTGTATTTGTAAATTTGTATTTTTATTAGGGTTTGATAAAAAAAATTAAGTACTCAATTAAAAAATATGCCTGAATTCATAGATACACTCTAAGATAGTTACCACAATCTTTGGGTAGTTTCTCGTGATTATTATAACCAGGAAGACTGTACCTGTATAACTATTTATAATCTTAATAGAGATTCTTGTAGTATTAGAGATGGATGTGAGTTTGTGAATATGTGGTCTAATGATGTTGTTCTGCTTACGGGTAGGTGTTTGAAAGGAGCATACAGTCTAGTTCATCTTGTTACCATTCTGTTTTCTGGCTCTTTTTTCAGTTTCTTAATGGATTCTTTAAAATGCGTGGTCTACACAGATCAGAGGTGTTCACGGGTCTCATATAGAGTTTGGCTTCTTCAGAGGTGCATGTCAGTTGGGGCTGCAGCTTCTGAGTTATGTCATCTTAATTTCTGTAGTAAATACTGTAAAGAACATCAGGTATCTAACATCAGTACTGAAGTTTTCTAATCCTCGCTGCTGCAGTTTACAATGCTGTAGAGTGTTTCTGTTCCTCTTTCTTAGCTGTCTTAGAAGCTGGGAGTTTGTTATGGGAGTGGATTTTTAAGTTTTGTTTCTCTTTGCCTTTTAGTTTTTTTGTAGTGGCAGTAGGTCTGTCTTATGAGAAAACAGTAATGTATCTGTTTTTACAAATCCCTTTATCATTTTCCTGCTACTGTGAGTTGTGGTCAAACCATGTTGCTTACCTTGAAGATGAAGATGCTGGGATTCTGTAGTGGCCAGCAGAGTGGTCATGTTGCTGTGTTTACTGTGCACCACCACATAAGTTTTGTCTGTTTCTATATTAAAGAAGTGTAGAGAAGTCTTGGGCTTTTTCAGCCTTGAGTGATCCAGACAACATGCTGCTGACATGGAAAAATTGCTGTGGAAAACTTTGCTTTTCAAGTCAGTTTTTCACGGCCAGCACAGCCATGAAGTGGAGAAGGTATCTCAGGCCTTCACATCCCATTCTCTGGCTACAGGAAGCTTTTTTTTTTTTTGTCTGTAAGACTGGAGAAGAGGTTTTCTCAAAGAGCCAGGCATTTTCTGAACATTTTGAAGAAATGCTAGTTATTCTGATCCTGGCTTTCAGAGTGCTCAGCGTAAAAGATCCATGGAAGATGAAGTAGTTGCACTGAGATTTTGCGTGTAAACTGGGAAGGGACGTCTTAAAATAAATCCCTTGTGAGTTACTTGAAAAGGGGGCATGTACTAGACTTGTGTGCTGAAGGATAGACTTTTCTTGGCCGCTTGATCCTGCTGACAAAGTAACATCACTTTTGAAGAAGGTTGTTCCTTTTAATCTTACAGAAAATTGAAAAAAAAGCATGTTTTGCCCTCTTGCAAGAAGACCTGATTCAAGGATCTTCAGGCATCTGTTACACAGAACACTGCTAAAAAGCAGGCAAGAGTGTAAAGGCATGATTCTTGTGGAGGAATAACCAGTTCAGTGGAAAAGCTAGTAACTGAACAAATTGCAATAAAATGACTTCAGAAGAGGAGCCTGTATTGCTGACAGTCTCAAGTTTCTGGATCATAATCTTCAGTGATGGAGCGTGTGTCTTAAGTCTGGACTGTACGCTAGGCATGAATATTCATCTGACGTATTTGTCCCCCAAGAATTTAATCTTCCTTGTGAGATCAATTGATTGATCTAGTTCTGCCAGGCAAAAGGTAGTCTTCAAACTGCATCACATCATAGAGAGACTCTGCTTTCTGCCGGAAACTTGCTGCTAAATATGTTACATACCTATCTTTGGATGCTTGCATCAGTAATCAAAAGTTAGATATTTAAAGCTGCGCAGTGTGTATAATTCTGTGGCAGCCTTGTGTGTAGGAGACAGACCAGAGATACCTGTCACTAGTCAAAGACTTGAGCGCTGGTTCCCAGGCTACACAGTGAGACTAGGCAACTGTCTTGCTTATTCTGTTCTTTCACGCCACCCTCCTCCAGAAGCCGGGTCACTTTGAAAAGCAGGTCTGCAAGCTGTGAAGACTGAAGGGGCCAGCAGTTAGCCTGGAGTCTCACTCATGAACAGTGGGATTCTTTCTTTGAGAAGAAGCTGATGTATTCTAGCAGAAGGCTTACTGAAAATTCTTAGAGGGCTGTGATATTTGGGATTGTAGACCTTACTGCATATGAAAAACTGCAGACATTCAGATTGTAGTCAAAGAATCCAGAGTAGCTTACCTTGCATTTGCTTGTAAGCTAGAGACTTAGATAATGTGCTGCAAGTTGGCTTTGCTGTTCTGTTGTATTTTTTTGTGAGAATTCCATGGAAATAACGTGTTTTTTCCCAGCAAATTTAGGTGCTTTTTTGCATCTCTTAATCTGCTTTTTAAAAGCAAGTTTTCACACTTTAAAGGTCTAGCAAGATGGTGAACTATGCCTCCATTTCCCAAATGTCTGTTCAGCATTTCTGTCTCTGAATTTGTAATGTCAGTTCTATACTATTTTTCCTGTTCTCACTAAGGAGACAGATACACCATTACAGTTACCTGACACCCTTCTTCAGGAAGGAAGCAGGAACAGGCTCCTCAATGCTTGTGGCAGTTCCTCTCACCAAAGTAGAAGGATTTGTCCTACCTTCTCACTGCTTTCATGCCGTCACTGGCTGTGTTTAGATCTCTTAATTTAACCCTTGTATCTGTAATAGTCTCAACACTGCTGTCTGTTTCACTGTTTCCCCTTTTCCAAATGCTTATTTCCACATTGTAGGATACACTTTGTAATGAAAAATACTGACATTTGTAATGGCCATTTTCAGCAACCATTGGAACTTAACAGTCTTGGCCCTTCTGTGGCTGAGATGTCAAGATCCTAGTTGAAGAAGCAATGGCTGTGGGAGTAATGGGTGTTTATAGCCCACCCTAGGCTTAGTTGAAGGAGAAAATGCTAAAAGGAGAAGCCTCTCTAGTCTGAGGAATGTGACTGGGGATGGGGTAAGAGCACTGAGCACTTCTGGAGAATTTGAGACTTCGTAGTTACACTAGATTTTCTTATTCAACTTCAACCCAGTTGGAGTAATACATTGCTCCAAGTTGCTGAATCTTTGGGCTTGTTTAAACTGTTACACTTTGCATTCTATGCAAGGATACTCACATGGATAACTGTGTAGTAAACTGCATTCCCCAGCTCACCTGTGACATTCTGATGGAAAGTCATATTAAGAATGATGGACAGAAATATATAAATGCACAGCAAGCATTTCTAGCTTTTATTTGGTGGCCAGTAAAAATCCTCATTAATTATTTTTGTCTGTATTTCTTCCACTACCAAGTAGGGAGTGCATATGTAGATCTTGTATCTCGTTTATAATTTCGAAGTCTAGAGTTCTGATGTTAGGAATTTCATACCTAAGTTCTGTTGGGCTGAAATATAAGGCTGTTGTAGTAATAATCAAGGGCATAATGATTCATGTTCTCATAGTGTCTAATGCCATGTTTAAGTAAAATCAATCTTGAACTTCTTTTCAGAAAGTGAAACATCTTTGGGCCTGGTGCATCAAATACTAAATCACACTGATGGTTCTAAGTCTCTCCAATCTTCTGAATTCACTGGTGAGAACTTGCTATACAGTAGAAAATCTTTAACCAGGCAATGTAAGCCAGTTAAGAGATTAAAAATGTGGTGTTCTGGATTCCTTAGTATTGTGAATGATGTTTGCTTTGCATGCACTTTGGCATTAGTAACAGTTAATCGTACTCTTGTATAGCAGGGATGTGATGCTCTGATGTATTTCCCTTAAGAAAACACTGTAACACGGTGTGCCATCTTTCCACATACTTAGCAGTTCTGTAGTTTATGGGATTTCTCAGCTGGAAGCTTTAGTTACATGATATTTCTTCTGTTACCTGCCTTTTTAATGGCTATCGCCTCTGCTGGAAATAAGGGAATCCAGTCCTCTGAATGGCTTTTGAGAGAGGGTTTATTGAAGCCTATATAATCGTAATTATTTGGTTTTCCTGCTTAACTTGATGTTATGAAGCAGATGCTTTTTTAAGTTAGTTTAATTTAAATATCCAATTCTTTAGATGTTTAACAGGACTGATTAGGATAGGTAATTGTGTTTACTCCACAAAGCTTGCTCACTTTCCTTGGCAAATCTAGTGAGCATTTTCCAGTCAGGAAATCGAGAGGGATGCTGGTAGAGGCCACCAGGAATTTGCACATATGTTTTCTGCTTTCCAGGATATGCTTCTTGGTTTTTAGGAAACTGGTTCTTGTGGTCAGTTTTTTTCTAGGTCTGTATTTTCCTACCTCAGGGAAGCAGAGTAACAACTAGTGAACCACCTCTCAGTAAAACCTGCAGCTGTGGCTGTTTACCATACAAAGACCAATGTTTAAATACAGATTCCACAGCTAGCCCCCCTTCTCACTGGTTTTGGCCACTTCTGGAAAGGACTTGCGTTTTCAGGGGAGCTAAATGTAAGATGCGGCATTGTAAGGCTGGTGCACATCAAGTGGTAGAACTAATAAGCACTGTAAAAATAGTTCCATGTTGCATTATAAAACTGCTGAGAACTATGGATCTTTGAGAAGTCCATTGACAGCATCATGGTTACTCTGTGCTCCAGAAAACACCACCTGTTGATTATCACCCTCCCACGGAATTTGGTAGATGTGTAAACAGAATCATCCAATTGAAAGATATTACTCAATGGTTTAATTTGAGAAAAAATTAATATATAATTATCCCAAGGACTACAAACATCATGTAAATGATTGTAGGAAATGATTCATAGTGTAGTGAGTTGTTAAAAAACTGAGTTATTGCACAAGATTTGTGGCTGTCACTAAGGAGTTCCTAAGCAGTCATTTATCCTGCCAGTCAGTCTCAGTAATGTACCGATGTTTCTTTCCTTGTATTCATAGCTGCAAACTCCTGAAGCTTTTTCTTCTACCTTTCATTCCTTTCTGCAGTCTGTAAGCCAGAAAACATCTCTCTTACTTGCTGCCAAAGTGTAGCACTAATACAATTGCAGAATAGGTGCATGTGCTGTCCCGAGCAGTTAAATGAAGAGGGTAACAGCTAACGTGGTGTACTGACTTAAAATCCTAGAAGTTGTCTCAACTGAAATGCTATAACTTGATTCAGAGTTCTACCAGAAACAATTCAGAAGCATAGTGTGTTTGAATTGTTACAATTCTGAACAGTATGCTGCAAACAAATGAGTAAGCAGCATTCACGTAGCCCCAGTCTCTCAGTAAAACTTGAGCTGCCCATCTTCTGACAACCATCTTGGGATGTGGAAAACTCCAGGTGGGGTTGTGCCTTAAAGGTTCCTAATGTTGAAGATTAGGAAAGGAGTTGGGTTAAGTGAACTTAAGGAGACAGGTGACTTAGATAAATCACTGAAAGTGTCTTGGAAGGTATGTAGAAGTTTTGGGGGAAGGTGCAGCTGTCAGCTGTGAAAGATAGTTGAGGTATTCTGAAGGGAGAATGTTCTTATTTATTGTGTATCAATAGTGGTGGTTGAGATATTCCAACCTCCACCCTCCACTGGATTCTATGTAGTGAATGAAACTGGATGTTCTGTCACTGTCCAGTTTAGTAACCTCTGCAGCATGAAGTGGTTATGACTGTATGATGGAACCCCGGGCATGCTGAGTCTGTCGGCACTGCGCACCTGTCCAGGGCTGCTGAAGCAAGATTCTGTTTTAAAATCTCACGTATCATCTTTAACCATTTAATGTTTTGGTTTGTCACTTTTTTAGCTTGAAGCTGTTGTTCAGGTGTCTGTTGCTTTACTAATTTTTTAAAGCCTTGAGGGTCTCCAGTAACACCAGGAATGTGTAACTATATGTAGCAATACTCTTCTGAGTTAGCGGATGTGGTTGCTGACTGAAGAGTACAGGAAAGGTCTGGGCCTGCTGTTTTTTTCCAGGCAGATAAAGACCAGTGTATGGCACAAAAGAATGACATTCATTTTTGGTATTTCTCCATTTGCCATTTTTCTCTGACACAGATGAAAGGTTTTCAGCTGTGCCCTTTCTCTTCTTTAGGATAAAAATGAGAAGCGGTAATAAATTCTCTGGAACAAAGTTCTTGGGGAAGCTGCTTTTCTAGAGAAAGTGATGTTTGGCACCTGTGCAGTTGCATGTGTGCCAGCTTTGCAGGCAACAAAAATCTGCAATCCATATAATCCATTAATAGTGGCTACATTTTTATGGTCTGCAATGTGTTCTACTACAATCACTTAAAAGACAGACAGACTAGAGTTTTGAGAAGTGTAGGGCTGTGCCTGCAGATGTAGAGGCACAGACACTCAGTATACCCATGATTTCGCTGTCCTGAGCAAATGTGTGATTTCCCCAGAAAACCTTCCCCAGTTCCAGTCACAGTTTTGTGCCCCAGAAAACGAGTATGTGAGGTTAAACAGGTGTAAGTACTTCAATGTTAAATACATACAAACCTTTCAGAAGGAACTTATATCTCCCTATCAGGAGGCTTATTTTTTCAATTGAAGTGTAATATAGGCTGTAATCAGGGAGCAGGAGGGGGAGAAGCCTAGTGACAGTGATAGTGAGAAAATACATGGTGGCTTTTAACAGAAGGGGGATGAAGTGTGATGTCCTAGTTTGAAGGTCTTTGAAATAGTTAATTTTGGTTTGGATAGTTCTCAGTAGTACTAGTGTTTTCAACAAAAGCTTCAATGCACTGGTTCTTCAGCATTGGAGAGAGAAGAGCTGCCTGTGTAGTTAACGATCTGTAACTCCTCTGGCCCATGAGCACATCTGGATGTGCTGTGGAATGGAAAAGGAATATCCAGCACATTATTGTAGGAGGCTGTAGCTTGCAGCTGCCCTTTATGGGCAGCCTTGTGTTTCAAAACTGGATGCAACTGATTAAGTCAGAATCTCACAGTAAATCTCTGATAATGTTGTAATTAGTATTTCGGAATGTCTAGTAGGCTTTTAACTTTAGTAAGGGGAGCAGCAAAAATGTCCCTGAATGTTTTCATGTAAATTAAAAAACCTGAAATAAATTGTTCTTGAGTGTATTTTCAGCTATGACAGGTAAATAGCTATTTCCATTGCATGTCTGAGGTAGTATTTGTGTGTGGGGATATTCGAGCAGAGAGAAGCATTTTGAATACAAATGAGGGCGGAGATCATAGCGGGGTTCTTCTGCCACTTGTTTACTTTGACAGCTGTGGAACTGTTTTCATAGTGGTGGGAAACGTAGAGCTGTCAGGGTCACAGGCTGCTTAAAAAGAAGTATGTCGATGCGTAACTTGAAAAGCATAGTTGTTCTAAATGTAGCTTCCAGAAAGAAAGGGAGGCACTTAAAGACTGTCCTAAATAATGGCTATGCTAAACAAAACACAGTGTGTTTCTGTAAACTTTATTTACTGTTTCTCTAAAAGAAAACAGTATTTTGGAGTTGGTTAAACAAACAGAGGTGACTGTGCTTACTACAACTCTGTAGTTACAATCTAGAATATACTCAAGGCTTGAAAACTGAAACTAGTGATAAATTTTACTTACTCAAATGGACAAAAGTGAGATGGTTATGACAGCAGAAATTTTAATCTTAATTCAGTCAAAGATGGTGGCATAACTTACCCTTTTTTCCCATTTTCCTTTTTGTTAGTCTGTGAATTGTCATTATTTACATCACTTATGCGAGCTCTTCCTAAACAATATGTTCACAGTGTGATAGTGTAGAATAAAATGCGATACTAATACAGGGAACCTTCAATATCATTGTCACTATGTTGGCCAAACCATACCAATTCTAAATTTTAGAGGGTTTAAAAACCACTAAGTCACCACTAACTGATCAGTATAAAAGCAATACCTATCAGTACCAAAGCATTACCATCCATTTTTCTCCCTCTGCTACTGCCACTCAGCTTCCTACGTGCTAATCCTTGTGTGCTAGAGCTCTCTTGCTTTAACTTCTGTGTTTGGTGACAGTTTAAAAAATCTGAAGGGCTTTTAATTTATATAAAGTGAAATTAAAATTTAAACAACAACTCCTGAATATTTGGTCTGTGAATTCCAGCTTGTTTTGGTTTGTTTTTTCTTTAGTAAAGGCGTTTATGAATGGTGTTACCACTAAACTATTCCCCTAGAAATAGCTTAGTTAAATTTCACTTCAACTTTAAAACAGTGAGAGTATTGGGAAATAATCTGTCACTTATGGCAGTACAAACAAGTGCAACATCCCTACTTTTTTTTCTTTAAAGTAACAGCTGAATAAAAATGTGTAACTTCAAGTAGTCAGCAAAGTACTGGTAGTAATTTGGTGCTATTTGCAGTCCATAATAGAAGGGTTCAGAATAATGTCTTACAAAAAACCAAAACAAACAACAAAACACCTGGAAAAATGCATGCTCAGCAGTGTTAGTTGTGTCTGTTTCCAAATGTTAATTCTTATAGTGGTTAGCTGTTTGCATTGACTTACTGTTTATACCTAAGGTGCAATTGTGCTTCAGAATCCTGTTGTATCCAAAAGCCAGGAAATTATTGTAGTCTTGATAGAAACAGACGTTTCTTCAGGCAAGCAAGCCTGAAAGAGTAGATTAACAAAATAGAGAAATTTAGAAATTGCAGCTTGTGAACAGGATTCAAGTGTGGTGGTGATTTGTTGCCAAACAGTAAACTTCCCCAAAAGTGCCACTTGTGCTGTGTTCTACAAGTGTGGATGCTGTTTACAGTGCTTACCTGGGAGCATCTCTACAACCCAAAGAAAAAATTGAAGGAAAAATCCAGCAGGTGTATCCTAGACTGAGTTTGCAAGAGCATTCAGTTTAAAATTGAAAACTGATACTTCCTTTCATTTTGGAAAGGTAAATTAAAAAACCAACAAAACCAGCCACAACTTATGTTTTAGACAAGTTAATCCATGAACTAATGACTCCCCACCCCTGCACCATTGGGCATCTCCTTGTGAATCCAAAAGAATAATGCTGGTTTTTATCAATTTTATATTTGTGGGCCAGCTGGATAAAATTGCAGTTGACCCTGATGCACTGACTACTGGGTCACTTTTCAAAGATTCTAGAGAGAAGGATGTAGTTCTATCAAATTCTATATCAATGGAGTAGCTTCTGTGTGTGTGATCAAAAGCAAAAAAGAAATACTGTGGTATGATAGCCTACACAGTTGTAAGGATGTTCAGTTTAATGTTTGGAATTAAACATAAGTCTTAAATGTTGGTACTTGCTATCCTCATGATGCCTTCTGAGAGGGCTGAAAACATGTGGTTCCACGTTTTTGCATAGAAACCTACTTCACTAGTAATGCAGATACCATAGTTTCATCAAGTGAAAGCAGTGATGCCATTTCTACCTGTAATCTCTTTTAAATCAGTTATTAGAGAATTTTTGGTGGTTTTAATTGTGTTTGGGTTCCCTCTTTCCCCCTCCATCTTTGGTATCTTAAGCTAACTGCAGCAAAGCAATTAAAACCTATATACTAAAAAGCAGCTTAAAAAGGGAAGACTTAGTATGAACAAAAATCTCTAGGAGGATGATGGCCTTTTTTGCCATAAATGTGCATTAAGGCTCTTAGGGACTCGCTGTGATGTAATTTATTTTTTATTTTAGGATTATTAAATAGATGTGTTTGTATACACAACACCTACGTATTTTGATATAGTATTTTCTCGTTTTATATTTTGTTCAGCATTTACAGCCGAACAATACCAGCAACATCAACAGCAACTGGCACTAATGCAGAAACAGCAGCTTGCACAAATTCATCAACAGCAAGCAAATAGTAATTCCTCTGCCAACACATCACAGGTGAGGGATTTGTCTGTGCTATGATTTATCCCTCATTGTTTCCCACCAGGGTTCATCTCTAATTGTCAACTGTTGCCATAGAACCTTGAAACTAACCAACAGGAAGGTGGCTTTCGCCTGAATCTACATCATAGCCATTCTGTAAAGTGTTTAGAAGGGACACTGCAGGTGAGTGTGGCAGGCGTTGCCTCTGCTCCCTCTTAACAAACAAACAAACAAAGATGGGTCAGTCAATTAATGAGATTTTCAAAGCCTTAGGAATATGAATTGCAGACATCTCCAGCCGTGTCATTATCCTCTTGATAGTGGGGGATTTTTAGGACAGGATTATAATTAATAACTAAAGCTAAGTCCTAAGTATGTCCTCCATGCTGCAGTGGAAGTGTGGGATATTCACAAATGTGGTGATGGACACATAAAAAGGTTCAGAAGTTGTTACCAACCTGAACATCTGAGTCTCTGATTGGGTTTAGAATTTCATGAAAACAAGTTGACCTATGTTATTCCATAGAATTTTGGAAATAAGTTTCTTTGTATTTTAAATAGTTGCGGGGATTTTCCTCTCCATTGTTACAATGGAGCTAAAAGTGCATGGGAAAAGAAAAA